>NC_039270.1:300000-600000 GCF_003368295.1 Carassius auratus
TCTGACAAACGACGAGTCCAGGAACCCAGCGGCGGCGGCGTGCTGGAATCACTAGTGATCAACAAGAGGCCTCGTGCGTCGACTCAAGCAGCGAAGAGAAGCTCATCAAGGGCAGTTTGGATCACGTGTGAAGGGCAAAGGCAACAGTTTCAGTTCCACAGAAGGTGACCACTGCCTCAGACGCAGGAAACCCGCAGAGAGTCACTTCAGCCAGCTTTACAGTGCATTATTATACCCAACGTCAGATTTACCAGTCATATTTTCACTGGGCCCCAACAAAAGCAGAACCGATTTATGGGTGAATCATTCGTAAAACCAGCAATTTATGCAAGAATGGTTACGTAATATGGTACTTAAGAATGGTTTAACAAAATATTTACTCAAGATTTCAACAGAAATTAGATTAGGGAACATAATCAATGTTAACTTTTAGTTTTCCCTCTGCTTATTAATAGTAAGTATGGTAGATGTAGAAGTTATGTTTAGGGTTAAAGGATCGAGAATATGGTATTGCATTAATATGTGCTTTGTAAGAATTAATAAACATCCAATATTCTAGTGATATGCATGCTAATAAGCAACTAGCTAATTTAACTAAACGGTTATATAAATTTGCTCTGCCTTTCATCTTTCACATGGTTGACTATTTATGTAGGTTTGTGTTGGGACCATTTATGTTGTGTGAATGGTTTGCACAGAAATGTGCTTGTGTTTCATGAATTGAGGATCTACACACCAACTCTAAATGGTATGATTTTTATCTTGTGAGAAGTGTAAAACTGAAAGGGCTTTCTCAAAGCATGAGGGGGAAAATGTCAAGGCTGCGCAGAACTGAAACTCAAGATCTTTCTCCTTACTCGAGGTTTTGAACTGCGACGCTTGTTGGAATGAATCAGCATTTTATAACCTGTGCTGCAGCCTGTATTTTCCCCTCGCATTCCCAGGAGGAAAGCTTCATATCTGTACTTTTCAAATGTCATATGCCTTGGAATCGGGTCTGAGTATTTCCCATGTGTCTGCTTACACTGAAAGCAGAGCAGACTTTCCCTTTAGCGCTGACCTAATCCAGTGTTACGTGACTTTTAAAGGTTAAGGTTTTGGGCTTGGTAAACTGGTTCTAGATCAGAACGCTGTCTGGGATCGAGTGATGGGGTAATGCATTACTACAAGTAGCGTTGTGTATCAGGTTACTTTTTCCGGTCCAACTCATGATTACCTATTAACTACGACTTTTGCCTTGAGATTTACTCTCTATACTAAAGTGTTACCCATTTTTCAAGTACCTAGTAAAGTAATGCATTTCTTTTCAATTTAGAACAAAATATCATGAGAGTTACCCTTTCAAACATTTGACACCTGTTGTTGCGTCTTTTCACTTTTGGTGTTAAAAGGTGTTTATAGTTAGCAAAACTACACATTTTAGTTTTTTTTTTTTTATTGCACACTGAGTATGAAATTATCGTATTAATTTTTCTCACCCTGCATTCATTCATCATCCTTTCCAATAAAATATGCATCATATTTCTTATGATGGTCAAAAGTCTCCAAAAGGCAGTTCGTAAACGTGATTGACACAATGTGAAGTTGTATTTATTTTTTAACACGCAAAATTTTCAGACTCAGTGTGCAAAGACCTTTATATATCATAAAAAGAAAGTGACCTTATTGGTTTATTTTTTCATGGACTAACACAATATTCTAACACATTACTTTAAAAATCTACAATGAAATATCGTGAGAAATTGGGAGTGAGGTAAAGAGACTGAGACACTTCTTTCATCCTGAGGATTATTCATTTCACTTTTGGTGTCAAAGGGTGTTTACAATTGCCGAAACTATACATTTTGGGTTTTTTGTTTTTAAGCATAATAAAGTAATAAAGAATAATGCATTAAAGTTTATTAAGTACGTAAAGGTGATTGACACAATGTGAGGCCGTATTTATTTTTTAACGTGCGCAAATTTCGTACTCCGTTTTCAAAGAACTTTACTTTCCATAAAAAGTTACAAGCTTACCGAATTAGTTACTTTGTAACGCAACACTGTAAACACGTAACTTTTCAAAGTAACTTTCCCCAACATTGCTGAGAATGGCATGCCTGAGCTTTTCAAAATGGTCGAAAGTCTTTGTGGACGAAGAGAATGAGGGGAAAAGGCATTGAGCGCGCGCCGTCTGAGAGCCGAGCTCTCGGGCCGTGGTCTTTGTGCGGCAGCGGCGCACGCCTGGGGAGAGAGGGGAAATGTGTTTGACATACGCTCTGCACACACTGCCGGGGAGGCAGGAACAGCAGGATACGATTAATGACCGCAGAATAAGATTGCTACAATATGGCCTCCCTCGCCCCAGCCTCCCTTTCTGTTGGGCTGTCATATTTCACAGCCATTCGTGACTTTTTGTTTTTTTCCCTTTCTTTCAAGGCTCCCCCTCTCTCTTTTTATTTCTCAGTGAGCGTCATTGATATGCAGCAGTGTGTTTCTGGAGCGGGCTGTAGACTCTGTTCTCATGGCTGGCCTTTAAAACGTCTTGGCGCTGACTCACGGCTGCAGAACTCTTGTAAACACTCAGGTAGTGTTTCGGAGCGCTTTGAAATACGAGTTTTACTATCGCAGACGTTACACGTATGACACAATGAGGAAGCGTTTGGAGTGTTCTTATGTTTGACAAGAAATCAGTGCATGACAAGTGGATTTCTAAGCTGTCTCTGTTTTTGCTTATTGGCCGTGCGTTCCCTGGCTGACAGTGGCTAAAAAAGGGGAAGTGACAGCTGTTTGTTTAGCTTTCCCTCGATGTCACAGTCCTGATGGTCTTGTGAGGCGGGCCTCAATAACCCATAACCAGATTTTAGCATGCTGATTTGTAGTACAACAAATAAAAGATGGTTTTAAAGACATCTGCGAGGGTTGGGGGCAGAAATCTGGCAGCCAAATGTTGGCAGTTCCAGCGGTGATTAAGAGTGAAACTTGGAGGCGTCCTGAACAGTCAGAAAGTGGATATCTCTGCGCATGAGCGTGTCAGTAGCCAGAGCAGCGCGGGCTGTGTTTGTTGACACTTTGAGGAGAGAATTTCAGTGTTTTCGCACCGGTCATCAATCAGGAGCAGGCCTGATATTTCCCCAGAGTCAGAAACACTCTGGAGGTACAGCTGTGTATGCTTTGAACCAAACCACCAACAATATCATCATCTTAACTATGCTCCTCACCTCTCACTCAGTCGTTATTACTACTATAAGTGTTTAGAGCCATTCACATATGATCAGTTCAATAAGTCTTGTGAATCTGACCAAAACGTGTCTGGGTTCATTCCAACATAAGAAAAATGCAAGAATCATAGTCTATTTAGGACTGTTGTTTTCACATTATGCTGTTTTCATGACATTTAAAACAAGTTCTTCCCACATTCTCATTATTGTAGTGTGTCCACATGTACTTTCTAATGAAATGAATGTTATTCTCATTATTACTTCCACTATGAATGGTATCCATTACCAGAATGGTAGCGTCTATTTCATTTTAACATGATAATCTGACTTCATTCATTTGTAATATGTTTTTTATGTGCATATACAGAAAAACAAGTATTTTACATGGTAGTGACTTTGTATAAATATGTAAGTTTTGAATAATATGAAAAAGTATATTTTCTAAGAAAATAAAAAATATATATATTTATGTGTGTGTGTGTGTGTGTAAGATAGCACTTTACTTAAAAGTGTTTATGTATAGTGCGTTATAAAGGGTTATTAAAGGGTTTATAATGCAGTATAATTATTCATAATGTGCATTGTAATAGTGTAACAATGAATTATCTTGTTATAATGTATTATCTGTGGTTATAAGTATTCATGAGATTGTACTATGAATACTGCATATCTACTGGTAAAATATACCTGTAAAGCATCTTTTATTTACAGAAAGGTGTTTTTATCTACAATAGTTTGCCTTAAAGTAGTTTTTAGACATTGGTTCTGTATAGAAAGCCTGGGCGCTTCTTCTACTCATTGCTAATCAAAACAGTCATTGATTTGGTGTATTTTAAAGTCAGTTGAGGGTTGGCTTTCACTCTCTGTGGACCGCTGTGAGACAGACAGGAAGTGAGAAGACGAATCCAGCCGCTCGCACGCTGACCGCTGGCTTCCTCCAGATACTCGTCTGCCGCTCTCTGCTTTGGACAGATGTATGTGTGGCACATATGTTGCTGCTCGTATCTGTCACACCTGTTCCACGCAGCTGTCCCGCTAAAACCCTCCATTCGCTCCAGCTCTGTGTCTCAACACAGCTGCAGTGCATTCTGGGATCAGCCTGCAGAGCACAACTGTCTCCTGATTAAAAGCCTTCAGGCTAACAGTGTCTCAGAAGATAGAGACTAAACTGTGTGTGCTAACTGTACGGTTAAGGTTACTTGCATGTGGATATGCATACTTTTTGTTATTATTTCAGAAATAAGACCCCACTAATAAAAAAAGAGGACACACTCATTGAATCTAAAGAAATGACTGAAGAGTGAAGGACGTATATTGATCTTATTGCATTGTAAAATGTTACTAGAGTGTAAATATTCAGTCTGTTGGAGTATATGTGCAGAAGCGCCATGTTTATTTAGTGTTACAGATTTGGAGAAACGTCTCATTGCATCACTTGTTCACCATTGGATCCTCTGCAGTCTGAATCAGAGCCGAAAAACCATCACAACGACCCACAAAGTGTGTGTAGACCTACATTTACAACACACACGCTCTTATTTAGTTTATATTTATGTCATTTTTACAAATGATGCCTCCAAAATACCTTGAGGGCTACAGTTGGCTGCTTGTTTTTCTGGCGTGTGTATGTCTAATGACAGGTTTGCTGCTTCATTAATCTCCTAATGACTCAGGAAATCATCGCACTGCTGTTTGTGCAGCTCAATGGCAATCCAATGCTCGAACACTGAATCATAATGTGTTAATGTCATGCACTTCTCACAGAGAGTCATCGCGGCCGATTGGAAAAAGACATCTTAAAGCAGAGGACATTTTTAATATCTTTCCTTTTATTGCAAACAATATGATACAAAAGATAAGCTTCTTTTAAGACGGTGGCATGATTTACAGTTTTTCTTTATGAAATGAAAAAAAAAAACAAGAAATGCTGGTGTGTCTTTGTAGAGATGTAGCCATGTTTGAGACAGAAAACCAACAACAACAACAAAAAAAACACAAGTTCCAGTTGTTTCATTGAAAGACTTGATCAAGCTTCACAATCGGAAGTCAACTAGAGTACCATTTTAGACATTTTAAATGGAAACATTAACAAACGATAAATAAAGGAGATGGTTAAAGTTTCTACTACATCTAAATCGTAATCGTCTCCGGAAACATCACAAATTAGTCGTACGAAGCCCCAGTGAAAATGTCAAACGAATGCTAATGAATAAATTAAAGAGGTTAGGACTGGAGGAATGGCGAGCTGCGGAGGAGCCTGGGGTCAAAGGGCACGTCCCGTTCCCCCTCCAGCAGCCGGATCTCTATAGGCACAGACGGACTCTAGAGGCAGTTTTCACAGAAACGAGAGACTCAAAGAAGCAGTCGACTGTACAGAGGACGATGCAACACTTCGCCCGAGTGTGTAAGAAACCCCCACAGATATACACAAGAGGAAAATATCAAAAAACAAATCGGATCGGAGAGCTGCGTACGAATCCCCCGACACAGCTGAGAAACGTGACACATACACGGTACATACTAAAAATAGTTATCTGGAATCTGTCCTCACAGAGGATTCTCTTGTCTCATTATATCTAGAAAAATATAATCACAACTCCGAAGGCACAGTGGGGAGAGGCGCTCGCTCAGTTTGAGTCCGTCCTCTCGGTGGCTCAGGGCCGGGACAGCTGGGTGTAGACGGGCTGCTGCTCCCAGTGCTGTGGACTGTCGGCGATCGGGGGGTACATGGGCCTCTGGTAGCTGAAGGCGGGGTACTGGCTGTAGTAGGAGCCGGCGGGGCTCTGGTGCTCGCTGTAGTTGTAGTACGAGCCTCCACCTCCTCCTCCTCCTCCGCTGCTGCTGCTGCTGCTGCTGTAGTGCTGCAGGTTGAAGCAGCCGTAGGCCACATGCTGCGGAGAGCCCTGCTGCTGCGGCGGCTGCTGCTCGCTGTAGTGGCTGGGGCTCAGCTGCTCCGTCTTGATCTGCGTCCGCTGCTCGCCCATCGGGTGCTGTTTGGACATCCAGGCGCCCCCGAAGCCGGCGGGGTAGGCCTGCGCGCCGCTGCCGACCCCCGGGTGCCCGTGAGGGGGCAGGTACTGGTCGAACTCGTGCACGTCGAACGGCTCCATGTTGGAGATGACGTCGCTGCTCAGCTCGCCGATGTCCACGGCGCCGAAGTCGATGCCCTCCTGCAGCGGACGGCCCTCGCGCTTCAGGTCCGCTTTGCTGGACGGCAGGTCCGTTTTGGGGGTCGTGGGAGGAGTCGGGGGACCCTGGGACTGACCTGCACATAACAAAGAATGAAATCAGGTTAAACTAAAGATTAACAAAAACAAATAGCGTGTAATAATTGAATTTAGTCTAACAACTGAATTGAATTTTAGGATTGGGCTTGGATTACGTAAGAGTTGTTGTTATGGATTGGTTTCCTTTGTACTCCTTCTGGTTAATATTTAATGTATTTTATAAAGCGGAGAGCTCCGGTCCTCGATTCTGATTGGCTGAGGCAAGTTCAAAGCTGTTGTAAATTACTCTACAAACACACACCTTTGTTTACGTTTGTGTAACCACTTTGTAGCAACAACTATTTCCGAGAAACTACAGTGTTTGGCGAGAGAATACTGTTTTTATTAAGATCACTATATTTTATTTGATGTTTTATTTTGTAAAACCTACGTATATGGAATCACCGTTTTATAAAAGCAATAATCCCTGTTATAAAATCACTGTAAACCACGGCTTCTTGGGGTTTAATGCTTTAACAAGCTCACGTTGTGTCAAACACGTTTACAAACTTCCTCACTTTAGATGTGGTTCGATTTTCTGCGTTTTCATAGTAAAAAAAAACCTAACAATTCAGACTAGAATTTGTAATCATGTATGTGTTTAGTTCTTAAGAAGATGCTGCACAGCGTGACGTCATATCATTACTAAAAAAACTACTTGACATGCTCAAAGTCTAGAGAGACCGCGCACTGTCTAATAAAGATACTCAGCCAAGCCAGATAAGGTTTACGAGCTCCCCGCAGGCTCTGATCGAGGCGTTACATAAGGAGCCTCTGCAGGCCGTTTCTGTACCTGAGTGGTCCCCCGGGGAGTGCACTTCGCCCATGCTGGACGCCGGAGAGTCGGCCTGCTGCAGGGCCTTGAAGATGGCGTTGGGGGAGATGTGTGTCTGCTCGCCGTCCTCGCTCTCGCTCTGGCCGTTCTTCACTGATTTCCTCCGTCTGGGCTGGTACTTGTAGTCGGGGTGGTCCTTCTTGTGCTGCACCCTCAGACGCTCGGCCTCCTCCACGAACGGACGCTTCTCGCCCTCGTTCAGTAACCTGCACACAACCAATGCTCAGATTACTCTCTTTGAGTTTGTTCTTCAGTTAACAACACAGAAACCTCACTACAGTTGCAAATTGATTTGGAAATAACTAATATGATTAAGTAATTTAGAAAAATAATCTACTTTATTTACCAATTAATAATAAAGAAACGTTTAAAAAAAAGGTATAGACTGTTCATGAAACAACTATTATTATTATTTGTTAGTTTTTTTACTTTTCTTACATAAACCCAACAAAAGTAATAATCAACTTCTTAAAACTGAAGGTGTTTACCAACTCCACAACTTTTTCTGCGTTGAAGTGCATGTGAAGTAAGGGCTAATTTACTATTTGTCTAAACTATAGTTTCACCTCACTACCAAACAGTGACCTGTTCTCAAGCTTATCGGTATTGTTTTATAACCATTGCGTAATAAATCGATGTAATTTGATAGTTTGCTAAGTGAATCAGAATTGCAGTGACTTCTGCATCAGTCCTGAACAAACAACTGAAGTGATGTCTCACCTCCAGAGTTTTCCGAGGGTCTTGCTGAGCTCGGCGTTGTGCAGGTGCGGATACTGATCCGCCAGCTTCCGGCGCGCGGCTTGAGCCCACACCATGAACGCGTTCATGGGTCTCTTGACGTGCGGCTTGCTCTTGCTGGAGCCGTTCACCCGCACGGGCATGGGCACCAGGGTCCAGTCGTAGCCCTTCAGCACCTGGGACACCGCGTCCCGGATGCACACGGGGAACTTGTCCCCCTCCTCGTCCTTCTTGAAGTCTGCGAGGCGGCTGCTCTCGCTGTCCGAGCCGGAGCCGGAGCCGGAGCCGGACGCCGAGTCCTCGGACATGCTCGGGCTGGGCGCGTCGGACAGACTCTTGTCCTGCTCGGCGCTCATCTTCAGGCACGAGTCGAACAGATTCATGCAGAAGCGCGAGGGCTGCGGACGGACGGACGCCGGTAAAATCCTCCTGCGGGGCTCAGAGCAGTGCGGAGAAGTCCTTCAGAGCTGCTCGGAGCAGGCGAAGACAGAGATATATCACAGAGACGAGGACAAATCCTGACCGAGAGAGAGTGTGTGTGTGTTTGTCAGAGTGTGTGTGTAACGGAGAGAGAGAGAGAGGTTCTGCTGGCGTTCTCTCCACATCACATCACTTATATACGGACGGAGGGATGGAGGGAGGAGGAGGAGGAGCAGATCTCTCTCTCTCTCTCTCTCTCTCTCTCTCTCGTGGTTAAGACTAACCAAACACACCAAAACTAAGAAAAAACACTATCAGCATGACACACTGTTATATCATATAAAACACACACTATCTAATGTTTTCTTCTTAACTGAGAGTTTTCCCCAGGCTCCTGTGTGTAAGGGTCAGTCATTTTACTTTAAAGCCAGTGAAAAGAAACTATTAACTGCTATTAAAGTACAGTTACTGTACTGAAAAACTGCTCATTTAGACACTCTCCTGATTTCTGCTGGATTCAGACAAACATGCAGATGTGATAAACGAAATGAAATAAGTCACTCCAGCTTGTACAAATAGCAAACTGCTCTCTGCAATGTATGTTTTGTTTTGTATGCACAGTTTAATGTTTGCACAGTGTGCATTATGTGCTCAAATCTTGATACTTTTCTTCTGTACTTCTGTCTCAAGTTTAAACTTCTCCTGATGATGTCTCAAGTGCAAACAAACCCTCGTCTGTTTTCTGTTTTCAAGTCACTTTTCTGCATTTCTCCATTTCATACATGTACAAGTCAAAGAGGCGGTTGTGTGTGTGTGTGTGTGTGTGTGTGTGTGTGTGTGTGTGTGTGGTTCTCTGTAAGACCGATAGGGGGCGACATGAGTTCAAAGACTCACCCACCACCGCTTGACTTCTCATCACCACAAATGAGTATTTTCTATGTTTCTGTAAAAATGATGGAAGTGTTCAATGGCCTTATGTATAGACAATTTAGATCTGTATTGACTTTAGAAAAAAAAAATAACCTGGTGAATATTTATTAGAATAAAACTGTGATATGGCGTGCAATGCTAAAAACACTGTGTGTAATATTTTATTGAACAGTTTTCATCCATCTGTATAGTGACAGTGCATCTAATTCATCGCTCACAAGCTTTGCTTTCCTCTGAGTCTGACAGAAAGCAAGCAGGGAATGATTCCAGTTCAAGAAATCAATCGTTCGGTACAACAGCAGCAGATCTCTGATTGTGGGGTAAATAGAGATCGCCCCGTGACTCTCGTCGCTCCCTGTGTTTATTTGTGCAAGCAATGTTGTGGAAATGTCATTTTGGGCAGAACGCGGTCCACACATGTGTTCCTCATGAGCTACCTGAAATATCATGTTTAATAGATCACAGATGTGCGTCTGCCCTCCCTCTGTATCGCCAAATTACCACAATTACCTCAGGAGGAGCGCCACGCTTTTACACCACTGTTTAGCCCAAATCTTGGATATTAAACTGGCCAGTCACCAGCACTGCTGTTCAGACGTGTGGGGTTTTGAAACAAGCTTAATGTTTACAACTCAGAATAGCTGTTTTCTAAATGAATGTATATTTGTTTGAAACAGGAGTGTACTGTAACAGTATAAATGTGTTTGCTGTCCCTATCTAGATCTGTGTATCTGTGGATCTATCACACACAGGCATCAGAGGTGTGTGTGATATCAGTCGGCGGTCTGCAGGAACTGATACAGCACGTCCTCCTTCTTCAGCATACGCTGGGAAACTTCTCAGCTTGAGTTCAAGCCCCAGTGTTAAAAACTGGGAGACAAACAGAGAGAGTCAACTGCTAAATCATGTCCCCCGCTCGCAGATTCAGCTGAGTGTGTGTGTGTGTGTGTGTGTGTGAAGTACGGCGTTCATGCTTGTGTTGTTCCTCCTACTTTCAAACGCAAAGCCCTAAGTGATGTTATCAAACAGTGAGATACTCAAATACAGTCATGGCTTCTGCTGAAAGCACAGCATTGTCTGGATCATGACAGCATCACAACAAAACAACTGCATAGCTACTCGTTTTTGTGTGTGTGTGTTTTTTTTTTTTTTTTTTTTTTTTTTTTTTTTTGCACAAATGAGTTTATACAGTCAGTTTCACTGAACCAATTGAATATTTTTCTTATGCTGTCAGGTAATCACTTCAGTGAGACAATCTAGCATACTGGCATCGTGGTAAATAAATCATATGTTTGTGGATTAATCAAATGTAACATTTATTAGACTTAAATAATAAATCAAACTAACAATGTAAGTGAATTTAAAACAATCTTCACATAAGCCCATTATAGTAAAAGTCATATTTACCCAAGCATTTCACTAGAGAGATCCAGAAACTGAATAAAGTTATCAAACACTAAATTCTAAATTAACTATAGATGAATCATTAAAGCTACAAAAATGACTAATTTCCTTTTTCTTTTGTTATTAATGAACAGTAGTGATGGGAAGTTCGGATCATTTTCGGATCAATGAACAAATCTTTTTTCTAGTCATTCCGGTCATTTTAGCTAAATGTAATTAAAATGTTGCGTGTTACTTCCACAACACATCTAGTACTTACGCAAACGTTGATCACACTACAAACAATACAATATTGCGCATGCGCGACTGAACGAATCACTCCCCGAGACGACTCGTTCTTCCCGAGTCACATTAAAGATTCGTTCTAAATGAGCGAATCGTTCAAGAACGACACATCACTAATGAACAGTCATCACAGCAGCTGGTTATTAGGCTGCTATTACTTTAAGAGCTCCGCTTCTGAACGTGATGCGCATCTAACGTACACGCTCGCAGTTTCATTCACGCTTTAATATGATATGATACATTAGGTATACATTAGGTATTAAGTATAACAGGAAAAAACTGAAAATGACAAAAAGAAATATTGAAAATTTGAATTAATTGACAGGAACATTGTATTTTACTGACATGTGGCCTGACTACATCTCATTTGAACACAGTTCGTTCGACTCGCGCCCATTTTATGTGGTCATAAAGACGTTCTGCGTATAAATAAACACAATTCTTGTCAATAAAAAGAGACAGAAGCAGCTGTTGTGAGGGGGGTGGCCAAACCTAGGCGTTAACTTTGTTAAATACTTTTAACACCATTCAGATTAGTTGCCTACGTTAATTTTGACATCACTATTCAAAACAAATACTAGCAAAAGTACACAGATGCACATTCTTACTCATCATTTTGTAGGAAAACCCTGCAGAATTTTTCTGTTGCTCCGGTCAACGTGACTGTAATCATGACTTCCTCATAAATATGAAGTTCCCAGCAGGACTTGAACACACAATTACTATTGAGACAGGATCAACTGAGATTTGTCAACTAGTCAGAGCGGTTCATTAGAAAGGAAACAGACATCAGTTGTTCCAGGATCACATTACTCTTGGGTTTCTTGACTCATTCCAAGCCAGAGCGTCAAGTCTGAGCTGAATCAAGTCATTAACTTTGCCAACTGATTCAGAGTGATTTGGTGAACCTGTTCAACTAAGTGAAAAAGCAGCTCTTTTGGCTCTGGAGTGAAGAATGTGAGGAACTCCCTGCTGTGTGGATGGGAAGACCTCTCCTCCAGGAGAAACAGAAAAAACAAGAGGCGGGAACGGAAAGATGATGCAGTCTGTGGCCTAGACTTGTGAGAAATGACTTTGCACCTGTCCGCTACTTTCCCCTGAGAAGTGCCAGCTTCCACAGGCCTGCCAGGGTGGACACACCTGGCCGTTTGGACGGGGACGGCTCTCCTCGCTTCCCAGCCCGGGGTGTGGGCACACTGTCCGCTCGGACGGCTGTCTCTGGGCATCCGTCGGCCAGATCAGAGCGCAGCCACACGGGCTGACTGTTGACACACTGCATTTTGGAGAAGCTGACGTTTGAACAAGACTTATCATGGGGCTGACACCTTCAGAAGGCACCACTCAAATGATCCCACAATGTTTCTTCACACTTCCCCGACAGCCCCTACCACAGCTGGCAGAACGGCAGATTCTTCAAGATAATTCAATAGAGCTGCTGAGAAATACAACCTGGTCTCATGAAAATATGTGCCACAGTTTAAAACAGATCTGTCCACTGAGTGGCCCTAAAACAGTGGTTCAATACGTGAACTCTGGCACACTTTTATTACGTTGCTTCAGGTACGTATTGTTGCAGTTCCGAATTCAAGTATCCGGGAACTGTTGCTAATAATTAATGCTCTATCGTTTTGGAAATATGCCCTACACCAAACCCAACCCTAAACCTACACGACAGAGTTAACAAATGCTAAACTGATATAAAAACGCATTTGTTGATTCAACCATGTCATCTCAACTTCCTTATATATAGATTTGAACTGTTTTGTCAAACCATAGTTATTAAAACCGAAGCCCCTCGCCTCTCAAATACATCTCTGTACTCCGTGAGCTACCGAACAAACCTAACGTCAATGAAAACCCATAGATATGAAGCTGGTTATGTGTGCTGCTGACATTCAAAGGCACCAGTTTTCACATTTCCCAACATATTAAAATTGTAAAATGATATTCTTCAAGTTACTGTGCAAAAATTACGCTTCATTAATCAAAACTCACACATTTGTGTGAAAAAGTATAAAAGTCGTAAGAGTTTTACTGCCTCTAGTGTCCATTTATTTTGGAAACAGGAGTTATATCTACTTATTGGTACGTATTTTGCAAAAAAAAGTGTCCTCCGGTACGTTTTTGCCATGAGACCAGGTAGGAAAAATAATGTGAACTCATGCAAGAGTGGAAGTCATGTTCAGACAAACTACTCAAATAATTACTTCACAAATTAACTTTTTAGTGCACCTACAATAAACAAACTTAGCCATGTATGTAATAAATAGGCATCTGCACACATTATTTAACCCCTCTGCATTTCAAATAAAAAATAAGTTTATAGATGTCGTGTCTTCTTCACTTAACAAGCAATAATGAACTCTGACGACTTGAATTAAAACAAAGAACTTGTTTACTGTAGTTTCAGGCAGTTTACAGGGGAATGAATTCTCTTTAGCAGCATATAAAATACTAAGTTCCCTTCTTAGGGAGCTCTCAATCTGAATAGCATTATGGGCAAATGAATTCTTAAAGGGGAACAGCCCAATTAATTACTATATATATCGTTAATGTTCTTATTATTGAAAACAATTAATTAAACATTGTACTAAACATTTATGACTCTCATTAATCTAATTTAAGTTACAACATCCTCCCCCCCGATGAACGACTGTTCATCAACTTAAATCTCTAATGCATAAAGCAACTGAACGGGTCTTCTTAATACAGTTCCTGTGGATGTGCGAACAGCACAGGATCTAACTTTGCCATCTCTGCCTGGAAACAGCTCTTCAATTTTTCCTAATTTCCAGGTTTGTCTTGGCATGTTGGCATCTCCTATGAGAACAATGTCACCTGTTTTCAGCACAGTGGGTTTCTGTGTGCTGCAAGAATGTGCAGATTTCAAGTCTAGCAGATAGTCTTTCCTCCAACGATTCCACAGATTAGTCATGAGTCTGTTTTTGTATCCCCACCTCCTTGTCATCTCTTCCTTACTCACAGTGGTATGATCATGGTCTGCAGGAAATGGTTTTGGCGGCAGTGAAGTTAGTCGTTCACCAACCAGGAAGTGAGCAGGTGTCAGTGGCTGTGGCTCGTCAGCTTCATTGTGGACAAAGGTAAGGGGTCTGGAATTCAGTGTAGCTTCTACTTCTGTGAGGAGTGTAGTCATTTCTTCAAAGGTGAGCGATGCTCTTCCTAGCACCTTTCTCAGGCACGTCTTTACAGACCTCACTAGCCTTTCCCAAAATCCACCCCACCAGGCCGCTCGCTCTACGATGAAGCGCCAGCTGATGCCCTTCCCTGAGAAGTATTCCAGCAGTTGTGGATCTTTGATGGCATGCCACAGCTCACTGAGGTCTTGGTTTGCTCTTTTGAAAGTTTTGGCATTGTCTGAATAAATGACCTTGCACAATCCTCTTCTAGAAACAAATCGCTTAAGTGCTAACAGGAAGCTTTCTGTTGACTGACTTGATACAAGCTCCAAATGCACTGCTCTGGTGACTGCACATGTGAACAGAGCAACATAAGCCTTGCATAGCACATGATCATTCTTCACATACAGTGGACCTGCAAAGTCTATACCAGTCACTGCGAATGGAGGGCTCTCTATTATTCTGTCTCGTGGGAGTGGAGCCGTGTCCTGTTGTGCGGGTTTTGCTTTAAATCTTTTGCAAACAGTACATTTTGACAGGATACCCTTTACGAGTTGTCTGCCTCGCAAAATCCAGTGTCTACTTCTTATTTGTACAAGAGTGTCTCTTAGACCAGAATGCATGGTAACTTCATGGTTGTACTGGACCAGCAGCTCACAATATCTGCCTTTGCTAGGTAGAATCCATGGGTGTTTTTCTCTGTAACTGAAGTCTGACTGTTGCAATCTGCCTCCAACACAGAGCAATTCATCAGCATCAAGGAAAGGTTTCAGATCTCTGATTTTGGAATCTGAATTCAGGGTTTTTCCAGCTTTCATCAAACTAATCTCATGACTAAAACTGCAAACTTGTGTCACTTTGGTCCAGTACTTCTCAGCCTCAAACATTTCTTCAGCAGTCAACTCACCTCTTCTCCTTGAGTTTGAACTTGTGTTGTGCACGAACCTCTTAATCCAAGCAGTAACCCGCAATACCCTTTTCAGTTTACTGTACTTCGGTAAATCTAGCACAGGTTCTGTTTCACTTTGGTCACTGCTGCTGCTGAGTTGCACACTGATCTGCTGAACTTGTTTTAGCTCATTAGTCACGTCTTCAACACTCTGATCTTCATCACTTTCCTCAGACAGATTTGGAGTAGTCAGAAATGGGGGTCCTTTCCACCACAGTCCGCTTTCTTTCAGATTAGCTACGGTCTGACCTCTGGTTGGGAGATCTGCTGGATTGGCCTTGCCTTTGCAGTGAAACCACATTGCCGGGTTGGTTAAAGACTGTATTTCAGCTACTCTGTTTGACACAAACTGTTTCCATCTGTAAGCTGGACTGCGAATCCACTGTAGTACGATCATTGAATCTGTCCAAAGGTGAACCTGTTGTAGCTCCATATTCAGAGGCTTTAGCAAGTTGTTTCCTAGTCTTGCTCCAATGACTGCTCCCATCAACTCAAGACGTGGCAGGGACATCTTTTTCAGCGGGGCTACCCTGGACTTTGAAGCAACGAGGCATGTAGACTTTGTTCCATCATCCGCCTCTCGCAGCAAGTATGCAACTGTACTGTAAGCTTTCTCACTTGCGTCACAGAACACATGAAGTTGTTGTGCATCATGCTTGTGCTCAGATTTTATTCCATACCAGCGGGGAATGACTATGTGGTGGATCTGTGGAAGTTCTGAACACCAGCTTTGCCATTCTTTTGCAAGATCTGTAGGCAGCTCCTCATCCCAGCCAAGGCCTCGTATCCACATCTCTTGAAAAAGGCATTTCACCCGCACAGTGAAAGGAGTCAGAAAGCCTATTGGGTCGAATATGCGAGCAGAGAGTTTCAGAACGCTCCTTTTGGTGTTCTCTCTTTTTGCTACAGCGTCCAGCAATGCAGTCAGATCAAAGACGAAATCATCCTTTTCAGTCCTCCACACCAAGCCTAGCACCTTCAGTACAGCTCCTGGTGTCTCTGTCTCTGGCGCAAGCTCATTCATCATCATTTTCCATTTCTCCTTCAACTCTGGACAGTTCGTTGTCCATTTGCAAAGGTCCATGCTAGCTGTGGACATAATCTGTTTGGCATTAGCAGTTATGGAGAAAGCATTCTCTACGTCACTTGCACTTGAGATAAAGTCATCGACATAAAGTGATTCCTTTATTATCTTTACTACCTCAGGAAGTTGGGCTTCATATTTCTTCAAATGTTTTCTCACTGTAGCTGCGAGGAGAAATGGGCTGGGAGATACTCCAAACACCACCCTCGTCATCCGTAGCACACGCAGCTTCTCACCTCTGACTTCATGAGGCAGTGCATCAAGCCAGAGGAATCGCACAGCATCTCGGTCCTTCTCAGCAAGAGAAATTTGCAAGAAAGCCTTTTTGATATCTGCTGTAAATGCAATCGCATGCAGTCTGAACTTGATTAATATACTGAGCAGATCTGGATTCAGGTTAGGACCAGTAAGCAGACAGTCATTAAGTGATGGAGAGTCTGTGTCATGTGATGAGGCATCAAACACTACTCTGAGTTTTGTTGTTACCTTGTCTTCGCGGAGAACAGCATGATGAGGCATATAGTATTTCACAGTGGTCGGAGATGACTCCTCCTCCACTGCATCTTCGACAATGCCCTGCTCAAGGTAATCGTTCACAACTTCATTATATCGGTGACACATCACTACATCTGACTGCAACTTTCTCTTAAGGCCTTCAAATCTTTTCCTTGCTATTCTGTAGTTATCTGGAAGTTCTGGCTTGTCAGGTCGCCACGGCAGTTCAACTTCATATCTTCCATCTTTGTACAGAGTTGTCTTTTCAAACTTGTGAAGAGCCTCCTCATCCTCAGGACTGTCTGTCTGCTTCATGGTGATACCGAGAGACTCTATTTCCCAGAAGGCTTTCAGGCGCTCTGAAACCAGTGTGTCTTCAGTAACTTGTACTTGCATGCAGGCTGAATCAGCAACACTGGACATTTTGACTGGGCCTTGCACTGACCATCCAAAGATGCTCTCAATGGCTACAAGTGCATCTGTAATTCTTTCTACTCGGCCTGACACTATACGCCAGTAGTAATCGGCACCAATCAGCATTGACAACTCTGTATCATAAGTGCCGTCGTCTGTATGATCTGCTAACTGCAAGCCTTTTCGTTCCAGCTCCGCTTGGATGTGCTCACCTGGGATCTTCATCACGGCAGTGCACACTTGGGGTGTCTCGAGTGCTTCTATTTCAATTTTCTGCTCCTTTTTCCAGATGTTCTGCAGAGTTAATTTGACTGTGTTGCGCTTTGCTGTAACTGGTGCTGTAGAGCCAAAAGTATGAAGAGTGACTGTTTCTTGCTTGATCACAGGTAACTTTAAAGCTCTCACTGTGTTTTCACTGATGAAGCTTCTCTGACTGCCTCCATCCAGTAAGCAGCGAATATTTCTACATCCACCAGGTCCTTCTGCACATGCTCTTACAGTCTGCAGAAGCACAGTGTTGTTCTGTTTAGCGGGCTGTATCTTTACTGAATGGGAAGCAAAAGAAGAAACTACATTGTCCTTGTTATCATCAGTGTCAGAATTGCGTGTCTCTCTTCTTTCACATACAGCACTGTGGTGTCGGCTTCCACATACATTACAGCACATTTTAGTCTTACAGAATCTTGCGATGTGCTTTGGCCCAAGACACACAAAGCATCTTCCCATCTTCATCAGTTTGTCCTTTCGTGCAGCAATATCAGTTTCGGGACACAGTTCTGTTTTGTGTGCTGCACTATCACAGAAAAGGCAGTTCTGTATTCTTTGACTGGTGGTTTGCAGCACTGCAGCTGATGGCATGTTGTGTTTTCTGTGCTTCATTTCAAATGATGTGTCTTGTCTTTTAACTGGTTTCTGATAACTTTGACTGTCTCTTGAATTACTTGGCTTAATCAGCTGCATGGTTCTTTCTCTGCTCAGAATCTCTTTCTGCAGGAATTCCATAACTTCTGAGACTTTCCATTCATCGCTGGCTCCTCTCTGTCGACTGTACTGGAGAGTAATGTCATCTGGAATCATCTGTAGCAGAACAGGGCACAACAAGCTGCCATAAGCCTCTGATGCGACACCCAGCGATTCTAAGCTGCGGATATGTACTTCACATTCATCATAAAGTTGTCTCAAAGCAGTGACATCGTTTGATTTCTTTACTGGGCAGAGATTCAGCAGTTTGGTCATATGAGCGTTAACAAGCAGGTCTTTTCTTCCGAACCGATTCTGCAGCAGCTCGATCGCGTGATCATAATTACTGTCTGTTAACATCAGTCCCGCTATTGCCTTTGAAGCAGCGCCGGTTAGGTACGTCTTTAAATAATTGAACTTCTCTGTTTTGCTCAGCGCATCGTTCTTGTGAATAGCGGTTTCAAACTGATTCCAAAAGTCTTGCCACTGACTAATTTCACCGTTAAACTTGTTTATAATCAACTTGGGCAACTTAACTGTTTGTCTGTGCAGCGAGGGTTCTGTGCTGCTCGGTCTGCTACTTTCCCGGTTTCTCTGTATCACTCGGTGCGCGCGTGATTTCGCGGTTATGACTCGCTCTTTATAATCCTCAACATCAGCGATTTCATTCTCCAAATCATCGGTGTCCGTCCCTTCCTCGATTCCAACATCCAACTCCAGCAGCGTTTCCCCCTTTTCAGATAACAGGGCTAACAGTTCACGTAATCGTTCAATGACTGGATCTTCTTTGTCTACCTCTGTTTCGATGTCTTGTAAAAGTCTCGTTGTGGAAGCGCGTACAGCTCTCCGTTTTCTGATTAGTCTTTCAAGTCGCTCCGCCATTTCGGGTCTTGCTTGCTAGTATCCCGGGTTTCGGCACCAAACAATTGTCGTGTCTTCTTCACTTAACAAGCAATAATGAACTCTGACGACTTGAATTAAAACAAAGAACTTGTTTACTGTAGTTTCAGGCAGTTTACAGGGGAATGAATTCTCTTTAGCAGCATATAAAATACTAAGTTCCCTTCTTAGGGAGCTCTCAATCTGAATAGCATTATGGGCAAATGAATTCTTAAAGGGGAACAGCCCAATTAATTACTATATATATCGTTAATGTTCTTATTATTGAAAACAATTAATTAAACATTGTACTAAACATTTATGACTCTCATTAATCTAATTTAAGTTACAACAATAGACTAGATGTTAAGGTAACACTTTACTAACAGGAACAGTTCTCACTATTAGCTAGTTGCTTATTAGCATGCCTAATATTAACATATTGTCTATTTATTAGTACTTGTGAAGGAGTTATGAAGAACAATCACAATTGATAGCGAGAATTGGTCCCCAAACTAAAGTTTGACCAAAATCGAATCCTAGAAACACAATGATTTGTCTGTTCAGGTGTCTGAATGCTGTCAATAATATATCATTAATATTACAGTAAAGAACCGCCTGAACTAGTCGTCTATGACTCTTTCTAGCATCCAGAATAATGCAGATAAAAGGTAAAATAGTACTATGATTTATTTATAACTGGAAAATGACACCACGTCCGGACCAGACGCAATGCGACAAGGATTCAGTGACAAGCAATTTGTCTGTCGCAGCTGAACACGGAAACGGCGTTGGGTTTCATTTTGTGGCCACTGGCATTTCCATCCTCGCAAATCTCTCACCCACAGTAAGAGCATTAGTAGCAGATAGTTCTGCTTAGCTTAGCAAACAAAACCAGTAATGCCACTTGTTTATTATTTTCCAGCTTATAGAATACAACTGCCTAATTATTTAAACATATTATAAAACTAGGAATTTTCCCTGGAAGAATCTGCATTCTGTGTATTCTCAGCTAGTAATAAAGCCATAAAGCAACAGTCCATTTTTGGCCTTCACTTTAACAGCCCTATAATAGCTGTTGCACAGTTCCTTGTGTGTCTTTCTTGGCTTTGCTCTTTGTTTGAAGATGCAGCCATTATCTGGCTCTTATCTGCTTCTGGTTTCGAGTTAAGTGAAACGCCATGTGGACGCACTGAATGAGGAGTCAATCCCTCCAGATAAACCAGCGTGCCTCTGGACGAATCCCACCTGTAGACAAAACATCAGACTCCCACCGACCACACAAAGGTGCAGCGAAGTCTGAGCTTTCAATTTGTACAAGAAACCTAAATACTGAAAAAAGATTTCTTCTGTGCAGAAAATGTAAGAAAAGGTGTGCAATTATCAAATCTATCAGAAGCAGGACTATGTCTTGGGTGCCACTTCCCTTTCTGGTATTCTTGCGGTGATCATGTGAAACTTGCAGGCTTTACTCAAGACATGAGTTGACAGAAGTGATTTTATCACACTAGCATAATTTTAACACTTGTCATGTAATGTAATGAGGCCTTGTGGCTGTGCTTTTGAAACAACGCATATTTTAACCACTTATGGAGCAATGCCTTGTCTTATCTATTTATTCATTTTAGAGAATGAATTATGGTGACCTGCTTTATGGTTTTTTAATGTCTGAATCGGCCCATTTAATGAATCTGTTATCAGAGTCTTGAACAGCTCTTTTACTTTCCTCAGTGCTTATGTCATCTTAATGAAGAAGTGTTGACTGATTATTGCAGCCTCCCATATTTATCCAGAAATACCCCCATCTTTTCGTCCGTATATTTATTAATGAGTTGATGCGTTGTTGTCTTGGCTTCTTTCCAAAGCATTTAAGTATTAAGTGTGAAACGGGAAAAGACATCAAGAGTGTTGTCTAGCTTGTTGTGTTAGTCTGGTAAAGTATGATTAGCAGATGCAACAATCTGTACAGAGTCTGGCTGTGCTGCAGATAAGTAAGTGTCTGGCGTGTGAGTGTGAAGACCTCAGCGGTGACTCACGCAGATGTCTAGAGCTGTGTGTGTGTGTGTGCTCGGTTGAACTCACTGATTCTGTTGGAGGTTTGCACTCGCTTCTCAGCCCTGGTTCAGTCTGGGTCGACAAACCGCCATGACTCACGGGTTTATCAGAGAGCTCTGTGACCTCCGGTCGAGCCGCTGGGTCGTGGCTCTGTAATTAAGCTTCTAGAGTTCCTATTGACATTCACACAGGTGTGTCACATCAGCTTCACCTCCCCACAGTCCTGTGCCTTTATCAGAGCCCACAGTTACCAACTGTGCACCAATTAGTACCGACTTATTCGATTTTCAATTCAAACCTGCAGAACTTTATCTTAAGCCTCCTACACACTGCACACTTTTAAGATCATCGCTGGTCACACTGTGCGACATGGATCTAAAAAACTTGGGTACCACATGCATGTAGACAGTACGATGATGACACCTATTGAACACACATTTCTATAAAAGAATAAAGCATCATTAGCGTCAAAAGTGGAAGACATTAGAGCTTGAGGTTTTTATGATTTAGTGCCATGTTGCGTCGATTTTCATCTCGCATTTTTACTGGTTGCTCAGTAAACTTGGGTCGTAACAGAAATTTGAATCAGACTGAGCAGCAATGAAATTGGAAATGAGCGAAAAATCACTGTATCTGTTCCTGTGATGATGAATGGACTGATTCAGCGCCTCAGTTCCTCCAGCAGACACTGAACTGAGGAAGAACTTCGACTCGGACCAAAGACTGATGAGCTACTGATATGAGCATGCATAAACCAAGCACTTTAATGAAGAGTCAAAATCAATGTTTTTATGGTTTCTCTTTGTTTACGTAAAATGGTGAGATGATGAAGACTAGTTTACTCACTTTATGTGCATTACACATGAAAAACATCCAAGTTTCCTTGCACAGGCCAATCTTTTCGCTTCATAAGACCTCAATATATCGTGGTTATTAATTTTGTGTTGCCTGTATAATTTTAGATTCTCAATGTAAGGGTTGCATTATATTAATCCTCAAGGACAATGATTTGAGTTAAAAATCTTTACTGTCCTACTGAACAAAGAGAGTCACCTACATCTTGGATGGTCAGATTTTTTTTTTTTTGGTGAACTATCCCTTATTTGTATCTCATATGTGGCCCTGGAGCACAAAACCAGTCATAAGGGTCAGTTTTTAAAAAATAAGCTTTCCATTGATAGGACAATATTTGTCTGAGATACAAGATACTGATGTTTACTTATCATTATCCTAATGACTTTTGGCATAAAAGAAAAATCTATAATTTTGACCCATACAATGTATTGTTGGCCATTGCTACAGATATACCAGTGCTACTTATGACAGCTTTTGTGCTCCAGGGTCACACACAAACAAAAACGTTCATTGGTGTAATCACATTAGAAACAAAATCCCATTTTTTCCAGTTTCTGCTTATGTTGTTACAATGCACTAAAATATTTGAATAAAAACAGTTATATGGCCTTGAGTTCTGAATTGCAGTGATTGGGCAACACCGCTGACTGTTATAGGTGTTATGAGCTTGTTGGAAAATCCAGCCTTTAAGTGCAAACACTGGCATCGGCGTTCGTCATCTGCGTGCCGTTCAGAACAGGACGGAAACATTCTCTCCTGAGGAATTTCTCACCATCATCTGCACTCAGAGGGAAGGAGAGAAGACGAGGAAAAACCAACAGCAGGTCAGTGGGATTGAAGTGCTAATAAAAGCTGTGTAAGCACTTCCTGTCGGCCTCCGACTTAGAACATCACATTCAAACAACACGGCAAACATATGGTAATCATGACAATCATATTCTGGAAAATGAGCAAACATGAGTGCAACCACAACGCTGTAATTATGGGTGGGAAACTAGATTATTTTTATAGGTCTGGAGTTCTGATTTACTGTTACTAAAGTCAATTACAATTGGAAACTAATTAGTATTTGTCAAGTTTTAATTGTGTATTTTACGTATTTTTGATAAAGAAGAATAGCCGGAACAGCTTGAGACTGCTGACCTCAAAAGTAGGAAATCCGTACAACGTTAAATGTATGTAAAAAAAAAAGCAGACAATAGTGCACTGATGAGTCACTTTTCTTGAGACATAGCAAATATATATATAAATGCTGCTCTCTTTGATGACAACGGAAAACAACAGTGCTCATATTTTTGTGGTTTATTACCTGCCTAACAAGAGAGTGGAAAAAACTACTTTGGCTGTCAAGTATCTCTCAACATTGTCTATAGTTTTACCGACGTCTGTGGCCTAGCGCTGTTGAACTGATGCTTGTTGCCCTGTGTGTGTACAGACAGATGGACTTCCTTTGCTCAAGCTTGATTTGTGCACTTTGAATCTTTGAGTTTTTGGACTGAAATATGAAGAGTTAAAAATAAGCATTAATTAGCAGTGCTGGGGAACTCTGCGCTTTTCTAAACATCTGGGCTGGTGCTGTCAGCAGACGGGACGTCACTGGGTGAACCCCAATGATCTCATCAAGCCGTCATCCAGCTCTTTCTCAAATCACGGCCAATCAAGGAGTCATCTGTGGCAGGCGTCCTGCGACTGACTACAGACTTACTGCATTCAACCCAAACCCACTTTACAGAACGAACTCACTTTTCATAGTACTTCACCCACCAATCTCTGTATATCAAAGTCAGTAATATTATTAAAGTTATCCTCTCTACTTTTGGTATTTTAGGAGAAACAATCTTTGGAACTTTACCGAGAACTCGATTAACTGTTGTGAGCAAACCAGTTTTTCCTCTGGGAAGCTGCAAGACTTGAAGCTTTGAAATGAAGTTTTTAGTCCCACTGTCTGCGCTCTGGTTCCTACAGCCTCTTTCCGCACCTCCACCAACACCCTCATTTGTCTGATTTATATTGGAGGCAATGAGGCCCCGCGGGGCCCCTGAGAGAGATTTATCCCCTGTGTGAGTCAGTGCACTGCTGTACCTCCATCTAATTACCCCGCCACCCAACACAGCCAATTACAGTCCTATTACACCATGCTCCTTAGACTACGAGTCACTAAGAGATGGGCATGCTAAGCTCAGTTTCTGGGTTTGATATTGTTTGAAGAGGTTGCTCCGAATAAAGCAGGCAGGAGTTTGTAAAGCTAGAGCTGCTGAAGCATGCTAGCCAGAG
Source organism: Carassius auratus (assembly GCF_003368295.1). NCBI lineage: Eukaryota > Metazoa > Chordata > Actinopteri > Cypriniformes > Cyprinidae > Carassius > Carassius auratus. The sequence continues at coordinate 324,181 of NC_039270.1, forward strand.
GCTTTGATTGAACTAAAGGCCATTTCCTTCTCTGGCTTCCTCAGAAAACATACCACATAATAACAGTGTCCTTCAGACCAACTTTTGGCATTTACAAAACAACTGTGTTCTGCTTAATACCATGCAAAGTAGTTCAGTATTGTTTTGCAGTGGACTCTCCCGTTTTTTCTTATCTTTGGAGACTGTGGCTGTGATGAGCATTTCAAGGAGAAGTTATTAATCTTGGACGAGTCCAGTGTTGACATGAGACACTCCTCTGTAAAGCTGGCCAGGAGCTGAAAGCACTGATTCTGGCCAAACATTAGAAGAACGAGAAGGCCTTTCTGAAGAAGGCATCTCTTTCCAAAGCGTCCAGTTCTACGGTTGTTTTTCTGCATGTTGAATTTCTCTAACAAGATGAAGAAAGCCATGCGTGCTCACGATTTACAAGTATAATTGGCTGTAGGTTGTTCCCCAAACCCCACCCTCCCAATCACAATCACTTAGCGTAAACAGAGCGCAGACCCCAGTAGCTAATTTCCTCCGTCCTATTTCCCTCGGCAGCCACTTCACTTCAATTTGTTAAGACGTCTTATTAAATGTGCCGGACAAAGTGGACGGCCCCTGCATTTCAGTGAGCCAGTAAAGAGGGTCAGAGTTGAGCTGGGGGCTGCTCTTGATTACGTGTCGTGATTGGCGTAGCAATTAGCGATCATTGTGTTTGTGTGTTATTAGCTGAAGCGATCGCAGACAGGCTACACTTCCATATCCACTGTTGATTTGTTGTGTACAACCTCTGAAACCGGATCGAAACAGCCGGCCGCGCTGTGCCAGAATCTCGTAAAGTTGCCACGTCCTGTAAAATTCTGAAAGGGATACTTATTAGGGCTTTATGCATTAGTGAACTTTATTTTATTAGTTTTTAACTCCTCCCGCGGGGGTCTGTAACTGCCGTTGTATTTTCAGACCACTCTTTATTTGTCATTACGCTGGCTTCTCCTGTTTACTGTCCCCAGCTTCACCCCCTCCGGCCTGCGCTCTCCCCCTCTTTGAGAGTGAAATGGCTTTGCTAGGGCACCCTACACCTCATCAATCATCCAGTCCTTCGTTTGCCTGCTCGCTAAAGCCCAATTTTCATTTTTCACGTGCGCCCCCTTTCCTGCAATTATATGTCGTCCGAGCAGCAGCGTATGAAACACTTTTGCAGTTTGTTTGGCCATTTGAGAAACACTTTAGCGTGGGCAGCGGTGCTTGTTCCTAGGCTCTGGATGATTGTAGCAGCTTATTGAGCTGCTGATTGTTATGAGCAGAGTTATTTTGGAGCACGTCCTCGCTCTTTGAAAGCCAGATGTTAGGATGTACTACATGTTTGGTGAACGATCAATTATTGCCATTTTTACGTTAGGCGAGTTGCATATATATGTGACCCTGGAGCACAAAAGCAGTCTTAAGTTGCTGGGTATGTTTGTTGCAATAGCCAAAAATGCATTGTATGGGTCCAAATGATCCATTTTTCTTTTATGCCAAAAATCATTAGGATATTAAGTAAAGATCATGTTCTATGAAGATATCTGGTAAATTTCCTACTCTAAATATATCAAAACGTTATTTTCGATTAGTAATTTTTATTGCTGAGAACTTTATTTGGACAACTTTAAAGGAGATTTTCACAATATTTAGATTTTTTTGCTCCCTCAGACTCTATATTTTCAAAGTGTTGTATCTCGGCCAAATATTGTGTTATCCTAACAAATGGAAAGCTTATTTATTCAGCTTTCAGATGATGTTTAAATGTCAATTTATAAAAACTGACCCTTATGACTGATTTTGTGGTTCAAGGTCACATATAATGAAAGACCTGCCAATAATTTTGGGTTTGCCGCAGTGTAATTGTTGCCATATTGTGTAAGGCATATCAAGGCTTTGTTTGGCAGAGCCAACATTACAGTTTAATTCAGGCAGCAAAGCTCAATTCTCGATGCCACAATTGCTCATTGTCAATGCAGCCTGAACACACTGTGAAATAACCACTCGTGCTGACGTATGTGTTGATTTACTGGGAGATCTGAGCATGTGTGTAATACTGGATTTAATTTCATGGGTTTGTCAGTGTAAATGCAAGATTTTGTCACTTGATGACTCTTGATGGCTGACACATGCACACATGACGTAAATATGATACTGTGGATTTTGGAGTCCTAGTTCAAATCCAAAGTTCTGGAGAAGGCGGGTCATTTGAACCTGTCAATCATCACACAAAAGTATACATGCACCTTTTTAGCTCACTAGTTTTACAGTTTTTCCAGGCTATTTACCAAATTAATTAAGTGTCATCCTTTCATTTGATAATACAGTTGCTGACACGGATGCTGTGCAGTAATATACACTGCAGCAGGTGAAACTGTCTTATATTGCATTGTGTATTTAAGACAATCAGAATCCAGGACTTCTTTATGAAAACCTTTGATAAAAACAACTTAAGTTAAGAACTACGCAAGAAATGTTGACAGTCATTCAAAGCAAATTCATTAAATATATATATATATATATATATATATATATACATACATATATAAGATTGAATAATAATAATAAAAAAATTAAGTTCACAAAAAAAAAATTAAGTTCACAGAACACTAAACTACTCTTTGTAAAGTTCTCAATGATTTACGACAATTTGTTTCTAGGTGTATTCTCGTAGCCAAGCAAAAGGTATCATATTTGCAACACTAAAGCATCAAAATATTGAATAGTGTTTACGCTAAGTTCATTTAAACACTTATGTTTGAATTTATCTTATTTTTTTTTACAAATAACGTTCGCGTGCATCATCTTCACGCTTTGCTATTTAAAATGCGCAAAATGCTGTGTAGCATTTGCTTCTTTGATATGTGTTTTCCAATGCATCTTTTCACCGATGCATCTGATTTCATTTCATTTTGTGATGGTGTCTTCATTTTCCGTGTGAGAAGCTTTTGAAAAAAAGACCAATTCACGCAACTGAATGTAGAATAATTTGGAGTTTTGGCTGAAGAGATCATGAAAGATTTTGGCGATCAAGCCACCAGCAGCATCACATCCCACAATGCTCTAACCAGACAGCTTCACCCATCACCAGCTAATAATTTTATTTAATTATTTTTTTACTTCATTTAAATTACTAATTTGATCATTGTTAATTAGCAAATTCATTAATTTATTCCTAATGTTGTGTTTATTAGTACTAAAAACACAGAATGTAGTAGATTTACACACAAATCAAGACTGAAAGTAATTGGCAGAAAGATGTTGAAAAATTCAGGGTAAACATGAAAGCAAGATCGAAACCAAACTTCTTTTACTGTTAGTATTTGTGGTTGTGAATACAGTATTATGCGGTACGAAAGAAAAGAAACAGATCAGGCATGTGTAGGTATGTAGGTATGTGTTTATTGATTCAGTAAAGCACACGTGAGGAGTTAGTGTGAGGCACTGATGAATTGGTGTGTTTTTTTGATTGGTTGTGTTTGAAAAAGGAAATCAAGATACTTCCTGTTGGATTTTTGCGTGCTACATAGAGAACTGTGTGTTGTGTTTTACAAAAAGTGTATTATTAAAGCCAAAGAGTCAAATGGCGAGAATTAGCGTATGGTTTTGTAGATTTGTTGTGGGCTTTCTGTCAGGGTTCCCTTCCTTTTGCCCATATATGGTTTAGTTCCTGTTGTTTTCTGTTTTCGCCTTCAGGTTCCTGTTTGCCCTTTTTGGGTTCTGCTCATTACCTTGTTAATTAAGTTAATTATCAGTACACACCTGCATCAGTATGACCCTCATTAGTCTTCCTCTTTTGCTCTGTGTTTGTCGGTTAATGTAGATGTTACTCTGTGTGTTAGCGCTTCCTTGTCATTGTTGGATAACCCATTAAAGGACTTTATGATTGGAATTACTTACGTACCTATCCTAAAAGCATAGTTGTGACACTAACATATTATTTTTATCTTGTTTCCTGTTCATAGAGTGATCCAGACTAAGCCTTAACCAGGCCCTTGAGTCACCGAACAAACGCCGCTCATTGATGGGACGGGACTCGTCTCTCTGCGGTGGAGGTAAGAGCGTCTGAAGAGTATCACCTTAAAGTGGTGTTGGTTTACAGCTGAGCGCCTGCAGACAGAAACTAAAAATAAACCACTTTCTGACGTCTGGTAAAGGAAAAACACGCAAGTTGTATGTGGATGTCAAACAGTAACCTCCAGTTAAGACACTCACTGAAATAATGACGTGTTTTCCACACTAAAGCGTCTTTACACCACAATTAAAGTGCCAAAGGACAGTGAGATTTCACAATGGATTCCATGAGCATGTATCATGTTGTCCGGCTTTCTTCCTCGTATAACAAGAGTAGATGTTTATCAGAGCACTCTTGCTTCATACTGTGAAATCCAAGCTTCTGGATTTCCAAATACATGAAAAAACTAAATCCAGGGACCGGACTGGGGTCTTCTACATAAACTGTTGAGTTGTTCAGTGATATTTTAGCTTAGCTCTACATCTGAAGGCTTTCTGGCCTCCGTCTGTTCAGGATACAGACAATTAGCTGTTTCAGCTGAGTTATGGAGTGTTAGCTTCCTTTTCTTCTGGAGCGAATGCTGGTCTTATGGATGTCGGAGAGCAGTATCTGTAACACCAGTATAAACGGAGTGTGTGTGTGTGTGTGTGTGTGTTCAGGTGGATTGCTCCTCTGACATGTGACCTGCTAAACAGCATTCACATGAGGGAAAGCTGGCCGTAGCCCATTTATTCCAGCCCGGCTAATAACCCCGCATCTGGGCATTCAGTGCTGACCAGAGCTTGGGGGAGACCACACACACACACACACACACAGACGGCCAGAGATCGGATGTGATCGGATGTAACTTGTTGACACTGTCCAGATCTCAGAAAGCCTATCATGAAGCCATCTTTCATGAGGTGTGCGATTGTAAAAAGCAGATTTTACTGGCCTCTTCCTCACACATCCTGGAGAGTCCTGAGATGAGTCTAAACATGCGAACACCAGCCCTCGGTTCGTATGCGATATTTGTGGACCGTGTGTCAAAACTGATTTTCTTGGCTCCGCGGAGCCCCTTGATTTCTAACGAGAGACGTGTGACCACCTAGTCGACAGTATCTTATGCGTGTCCATGCTGAAGGTTCCTCTGCGTGTTTATGTAGCAGTAATTGGGGACTGATAGAGCTGCTGTTTTGCCAAACGTTCTTCTGTTAATCCAGAGTTAGAAAAACTAGACCCGGCCTGACCCCAAGCCTCGGCCCCAATCAGCGTCAGCCGATCATAACTCTCAACTGTCCTGTGTGTTTTTGCCCAAACCTGTCAAAATATCCTTCTCTCTCCCTGTCAGACGTGTCGAGGTGATGGCAACAAGACCTTGGCTGTAATTTCCAGAAATCTGTCGAAAAGTCTTAAATTATCTTTAATTGGGCCCTGAGTTGGGTTACAGCGGGTTGCTTCCAATCACAGCCACACGGACTGAGGAGCTCGACTCGCTTCCAGCTGTGCAACAATGGCCAAATGAGTGCTTACCAACATCAGAGCCACTGAGCACATTTGTCCCTGGGAACCTTTGGCACTGCCATGTATATTTTGGTAAACGGTTGTGGCGCGGCCCATCTGTAAAGACAATGCAGTGCTTTGGAAAGATTCCTGAGGCAGAAATGATTTTATAGCTTATAACTCTGAACCGATGTCACTGGAGAGGCTGAACCATGTGGGAGAATCAACCGGGACATTTTCTCAAAGATTAAAGACAAGGGCCCTTTCAAAGTTCACCTTGTTTCTTCTCTACAATCCCTTTAATATCTGGATCAACTGCAATCTGAAGCTCTCGAGCAGCCGGTCTTGTCGTTCTCATGGTAGAGTTGTGTTACCTCAGAGGCTGTTCACACGAACATTACAGTCCAGAAGCCACTCGTTTCCAGTCAGAGATCGTCAAACGTAGCGGTTATCTCCAACATGATTCGTCTACAATGAGATGTTGTAGGTGAGTCTAGGTTCCTGGAGGTTTTGGAGCTTCAAAGTTTCCCCCAGCATCCCATTTATACCTTTTTATGACCATTATATTCTGTAGTATTTAAGTAGTCCAGTAGGTTCAGCTTCAAAGTATGTCTCTGTGATGGACAGCAAGGCAAATATACTTATTTATCCAAATGTTTTCCATTTTTTCTATTTCATTCCATTCATTCTCCAAACTGCTTGTCTTATCTAGGGCCCCTTCACCGGTCCAGAACCAGGGGCCTTTCTGCTGTGAGGCAAAAGTGCTACCCACTTATTACTTCTCTCATTAAAACTAAAGCTAGGTGCTCCACGCTTGGTTTGAATGATTGGTCCAAACCCAAGTTGGATTGCTCCTGGATTTGTTCACATTATATTTTGTTCATTACAAACTGAAAACTACATTTTCGTCATCAACAGGTCCGCAGTTTACCCTTGTTCCTGGGTACCAGCAATGCTGGAGAAGACTCGCTTATATACTATGGTTTTTAAACCAATGTTCTAAAGAACATCAAGTCCATTTCTGCTAAATCTACAATTTATCATGACTGGATTGACACGAACTGCACCCAAGACCAATTTTAAGCCGACTTGGACAGTGTTCATGGGTGCTCACCCAAGCTTGGGAAAAAAAGCTTTTACATCATCCGAACCAACCAAACTCTGATGTCAAATGAACCTGGGTGTGCAGCAAAGGGCTTGTGTGACGGATCTCATACTGAAAGAAATGATGTTGTTCTTACTTCAGATTTTTATCGCTTTCCAGTACATTCTTGAATCGTGATGCATTTATTTGAGATGTATTTAGTCGTTTTTGAAAAATGTAACAAAATTAAGTGTTTTTCTTAAAATGAGAATAAATATTTGCCAATGGGTCAAGACAAATTATCTTGTTTCCCCTTTGAATTAAGGTTCTTTTTCTAATTCCATTGGCAGAATAATTTTTTTTTTTAAGCAAAAACTAACATTAAGATTTTTTTTTTTTTTTTTTTTCGGAAAACAAGACTTAATATTTTAAGTCATTTTGCTTCTCAAGTAAATGCATCTAAATTCAAGAATGCTTAGATGTTAAGTAGAAAACAAGACATGCAGTATAATTACATGTATATGGAAGCCCGTTTCAATTTTTTTTAAAGATGTTATTGTGACTTTATCTCACAATTTATTTATTTTTTCACAGATTTGAGATATAAACTTGCAATTGCAAAAACAAAATCGCAATTGCAAGTTTGTATCACGCAACCATGAGTCAATTGTGAGATCAAAAATCACAATTAAATTTTTTTTTTTAAATATATTTTTTTAAGTGGCAGAAATGGGCTTCCACAGATGTAAAAAATGAAGATGCATTGTAAACATGCCTATTATGTGCTAAATTCAACTGATGTCTGGTATAAAATGGAACTTTTCGGCTGCCTGTATTACATTTTTAGGGTTGTAAGTTCACATTAGTTGTACTATTTTGTGTTGTATAATGTGACGCTATAATCCTTTAGTAATGAATGACCTTGACGTGCTCTTATGAGAAGCACCTTTCATGAGTAAGTTCTTCATTCACTGAACAGGCAGCGGTTGATTGGGTGTTATGTGTCTGGACTGCAGCAGTGTCTCTGTGTTTGCGTCCCTCCCTTCTGTGTGTCCAGCTGAGGACGTCTCATCGCAGCTGATCTCGTGAGAACGGCCCGTCCCTCCGCTTCTCTCTCCAGTCCCGTCCTCTCTGGAGCTTCAGCAAACGGCAGCGCTGATCACCTCTGTGTTTGCCTCCAGTCCCGCAGTACTGATTTAGCTCAGCGGCTCTGCGTTTGCCTCATTAACTCTGGGTGGCCATGGACTTTGATTATAGGAAGTGCCCGAGGGCTTGGGCTAAGACAAAGCAGTCAGAGACTGATCCATCACAGGACCGACACACTGTTTTGTCCCAGAGATCTGGAGCATTACTGCTTGATCCTTTCAGTCCAGCAGCTGTTCTGATGCTCTCAGAGCCCTGGCTCTTTCACAGTTCAGGAGACTTTGGCCTGTCCCTGCAACCAGTTTTAGAAAATGGAAATTTAGCTAAATTGAACACATTTTTTCAATCACCGAAATAGCACTTTAAGTACACTAGGGAGAAAAATACTTGACATTTCATGTGCTCCCGTTTCAGTGTTTTTAGCTTTACTGTTGCTTCTCTAAATCTCTTATCTAAATCATTGTGTTTTGTCATTACAAGTACTAAAAATACAATAAACATGAATGTCACAGTTTTGTGTAGTGTATTTGGCATCCAGCCGTTTGGCTTCTGTGCTGTGAACACCAGTGACTTGTCACACTACTGTATCAGCCGGCTCTTCTTCTTCTTCATGTCTGCTGCTGAGATTAGGGTCTGTCCGTTGCAGATGAGACGTCATGCCACAGTGACACGGTGCTGACAGAAGGGATTAGTGCAGTGATCTCAGACAAACACCGCAGGAATCTGTGTGACACATCAGGCGGGAAAGTGAGATTCCTGTCTGTAGTACAAGGGTTACATCGGTTAGCTTCTACAGCAGCATTGTAACGAACATGACATTTCCCCACTGACTGATTTAACATGATCTGAAATGAGTAGCAGCTATGCACGACTCGCATCAAGTGCTTGGTTTCAATCAGCGTTGGGGTAAAACAAAATCTGATTCCTTTTTTCAAGTAACTAGTAAAGTAACATGACTTTATTACATAACTGCAATGAAATATCAGAGATGACTTTATAAATGAGTTATGCAAGTTGCTTTGTTTTGTCATGGCAAATTGATTTATATAGCACCATTATTTACAACCCATGATTGTCCAATGCGCTTTACAACAAGATAAAAATGAAAACAAGAAAATTTAAGGCAGGAAAATTGTTTTGTTATTTATGCATTTCCTTCGTTTCACTTTTGCTGTCTTTACAATTAACAGATATATATATATATATATATATATATATATACAGTACAGACCAAAAGTTTGGAAACATTACTATTTTTAATGTTTTTGAAAGAAGTTTCTTCTGCTCATCAAGCCTACATTTATTTGATCAAGAATACAGAAATAAACATTAATATTGTGAAATATTATTACAACTTAAAATAATAGTTTTCTATTTGAATATACTTAATAATTAAAAAAAATAATGTATTCCTGTGATGGAAAGCTGAATTTTCAGTATCATTCCTCCAGTCTTCAGTGTCACATGTAACATCAGTCGATCACATGATCATTTAGAAATCATTCTAATATTCTGATTTATTATGAGTGTTGGAAACAGTTCTGCTGTCTAATATATATTTGATGTATAAAAGATTAAAAAGCTATCACTTTTTATCATTTAACACATCCTTGCTGAATAAAAGTATTGATTTTATTTAAAAAAAGAAAGAAAGAAAAAATACTGACCCCAAATTTCTGACCAGAAGTGAATATTGTTATTATAAAATATTTATATTTTAAAAACATAGCTTATTTTTTTTTATTATTATTCATCAAAGTATCCTACAAAAAAATCACATGTTGTGAAAAAATATGAAGCAGCAGAACTGTTTCCAACTTTGATAATGAATCATCATTAGAATGATTTCTAAAGGATCATGTGATAATGATCCTAAAAATTCAGCTTTGCCTCACAGAAATAAATGATAATTTAAAGTATAATAAATTTAAAAACTATTATTTTAAGTTGTAATAATATTTCACAATATTACAGATTTTCTGTATTTTTGATCAAATAAATGCAGGCTTGATGAGCAGAAGAAACTTCTTTCAAAAACATTAAAAATAGTAATGTTTCCAAACTTTTGGTCTGTACTGTATATATATATATATATATATATATATATATATATATATATATATATATATATATATATAACATTTACGTATATCATTACTTTCCTTAAAAACGTAACTAGGTAGCACAATTTGTTACTTTTTCATGGAGCAATACTGTTATGCATTACATTACAAGTACATTACATTAAAAGTAACTTTCCCTGACACTGGTTGCAATAGAGTAACGTTTTGGTTAATAGAACAATAGAATCCTTTTGGTGTTTGCAAACAGGGATTATGTCCATGAACTAAACAAACGAGATTTTTTTTTTTATTAAGTTTATATATCCAACATTCTGACATTTTCTCACAATTCAGAGCTTATATCTCAGATTTAGAAAACAATTTAATAATAATTTGTTCACTCTTTTCTCCTCTGCTCAGAATCATGAGAATTGATAAACTCGCTCTAAGTTAAAATGCGTAATCAAGTCAGAACTAGAAGATATAAACCTGCATCTGTGAGAGAAAATTTGGTAAATGTTATGCAAAATGTTTAAATAGTATTAATAAATATATAAATAGTAGGTTTAAATCGTATTTAATGCTGTAACTATTACTACTAATACAATATCTCTGCATATGTAAATACATATTATGTCTAAAATGTATTCTTTCAAAAGTAGGGTAATCATAGCAGGTTTTATCCATAGTCTGTCCGTTTGAATAGGCGATGCCATCTTTGTTGTTCTGTAGAAATGGTTTGCATTCATTCAAAGGCTTTTTTTTTAATTGTAATCCATGGATTTCCTCTCTTGTTCCCAGTGTTTTTCTGCCAGTGAAATAACTGACGTCTACTCCACATACAGGAATCAAGCTTTCCTCTGTTCTAACCCAGCCATCTATTTTTAATTTCTTCAACCGAGCACCTGTGTATCCGCCTGAGAGGTGCTCCTCATAAACCCCCACTGACAGACACGTGTCCGTCGTTCTGGCCTTATTACAGCTGGGGTCAGAGGTCACGCCGCTGGCCAGATGACAGTGCGCTGTCAGGGCAGCTAATTGTAGGCCTGTAGTGCTGTCATGTGATTATCACATTAGTTCTTGAGGAGATAGAGTTTCATGATCTCATTGTGACATGAACAATGCCCTCCATTCGATTGGGGAGAGCCGATAGCGTCTCCTTCAGATCTCCATGCGAAAGAGACTGGGGTCACGTCTCGGCTTGCGTGACTGATCATGATTATTACGCTCGGGCTGTTAAACGGTTTAATAATATTATTGGTAACTCTTTAGAAGAAGGAACACTTATTCACTATTCACTACGACTTTTTCGGCAAATTCCTTATTTACTGCTTGTTAATAGTTAGCATGGTAGTTATTAGATTAGAGATGTAGAATAAGGCATTCACGTGTGCTTAAATACTACTAATAAATGTCTAATATTCTGGTAATATGTTAATAAGCATCTTATTAACAGGCCCTAAAAGAACGTGTTACCAAATTATTAGTTAATTTCGCTAATTTTTCGCCAAGTTTTTTTTCGGCTGGCTAAAATGAGATGATTATGAGACAAAAATAAGGTCATTAAACGATATCAAGAGCTCAGATCCCCCAATCAGAGCTTTTCTGTTAAACAGATATGCCTGGATTATTGAAAATCCTATTGCGAATTTCTCTTTTATAATATTTGAGTAGGTTTTGTTACGCCAGTTTTCATAACGTAGACCGGGCAAGTGTATATCTGAAGTCTTTGGTGTTTATTTCGACTCTAGTTTATATCCTGTTTGTTTTTGAGTCAGTACTCTATTGATTTGTGCGCATTGGTGCGAGAGAAACCCTCTGATGAAATTTCCCAAATAACAATTAAATGCAATTTTAAATTGAACAAAATAATATTTTTTTATTATTTTAACCATTAAACAATAAGACTAAAATATGACACTGTGTAAGTTTCCACTGACTAAAATGCTCAAACATTTGGTCGACAACAACTTGACTAAAACTAAGTTAAATGTGATAAAAACTAGAAGTTACATTAGCAAAGTGTGCACTTTGCTTACGTTGAACTGCTTTTTATTAAAAAACTCCACAAACTAAATGTTTTGTGGTGCATTGCTGTGATAGGAGGGTTTTATATGTGGTTGGACATCACTGTGCACCTGCTAAGTTTTTCTGAGAGGTTCTCCGATCTCGGGTTCAGAACTGTGTTCAGTAACATTCAGTTTTAACAATAGAACATACTCTTATCACCTCGGAGTGATCGAACAGAATGTTCCCCTAGCGCTTGCATAGCTAAGAGGTTAGCTTACTGTTTTGAACATTTAAAAACCAGTCAGAAACACCATTTGCATAACCGTTTCAAACTGATAAAATGGAACCTTGGCATTTATTTTTTTAATGAAACAAAAAGGGATGTTTTAAACATTGAGAGAACATTCCAATCTAACATTCTAATAACTTTTTTAAAATTCACAGAATGGAATGTTTCTCTATTGTTCAAAAGACTAAGAAGAAACCTTTTTAATACATTTAAGAAAACTGGACATTTTGAACATTTAGAATTCTCATTATTTACATCTGCCAGGCAAAAATCTCACGTCTGATTATTGAGAGAAGTGACAGCACATCTTATTTCTGTAGTACGAGCGCTGTGGAGGTTTACCACCTGGGGTTAGGGTTTGCTCATTCAATGGTAATAATGAAGCTCGACTTAGCAAACAGTGCTAATTATAATGAAGGTATAAGAGGGAGAGGTTAATGATGCAGTAATCTCAGTGTTCCCACATGTATCGCTGAGTTACCACGCAGATCAGATGTCTCTGTGCTGCTATTATACACAACACATATGTGTGAGAGCGAGATCCGACTGCCATCACACAAGCAGCAGTTTCACTAACCAGGATACAGCGGCCGATTCGATTTGACCTTCCAGCGCTATCAGTGTGACACAATAACATGTTTGCTCTGCACACGCCATTAATCGATAAAGAACATCCTCCTAAACTGAATTCTCGAGCAAAACACATTCCCGCTCTGATAAATAATGTTACAGCTGCTCTGAGAGGCACTTTACATGCGTTACCTTAATGAAAACTATGGGAAAGTTGGGCAGAAACGTATAAAAAACTTTAATAAGCATTTTTCCCAGCATATTCCCTTACGGGTGTTAATAGGTTTGAGGCGCTGCAGTAGCAGTGTTCAAGATTGGTTTGATTTGTTTTGCATTTCACTAAATACTCCTGTGATAAGAATCTATAAAAGGCCCGAAATGCATTGCATGTACATAAAACTGAAATATTTGTTGACTGAAATCAGTTTGCAGGTTAGAATGCATGTATTGGCACTGAATTGGTGCTGACTGTGTCTGTGTGGCTGCTGAAGCGTGCGCTGATTGAGCTGTAATCAGCAAAACATCAGGAAACAACAGGCCTCTGTTCAGCTCTTCAGCTCCTCAAAGACTTCACATGTCCACCCTTTGCTATTAGGACAGCACCTGCCAACACTACAGGTGTGCTCACCTTAGATGTGACCCTGGAGTCACACAGGTGTATTTATAGCAACAGCCAACAATACATTGTAAGGGTCAATTGATCGATTGTTTTCTTTTAGACCAAAAATCATTAGGATATTAAGTAAAGATATTTTGTAAATCTCATACCGTACATATATCTAAACTTAATTTTTGATTAGCAATATGCAGCGCTAAGAACTTCTTTTGGACAACTTTAAAGGAGATTTTCTCCGTTTTGGGATTTTTTTTTGCACCCCACAGCTCCGGGCACATTAATGGCAAACACAAACAACATTTGTGGTCCTGCCAGTGAATGTCTGATGTAAAAAGCTGTGGAACCTTTTATGCGACCTGGCGTCCAGGAGCCTTGAGAAAATATTATGCTTTCCACTGGTTCGAGCTCTTTCGCAGCGCTAAAGGAAAGGCATGAGCCGTAAAGAAAAAACACATCGAGAAATGTGGGGTCAAATGTCCAACGTGGGATTTTGGCTGTATGAACTGTGAAGATACACACAGTGTGCAGAGGATCACCCATGCAGACGGCTGGGCTGGTACAAACCTTTCACTAACTGCATGCATGCATTATGGGAGTGCACTGAATGCACTGAGGCCACAGTACAGTTACTCCAAGAGTGAGAATGTGTCTCAATGGCATTAGAAGGGCACACCTGATGCATGTCCAGCTCATACCATCCAATAGTGTTGTATGGGTTTACAATACGTCCTATTTGTGTTTACTTGCTATGACATTGCATGATGTCTACTGAGGAGATAAGTTAGTATTGTTTTTAGGAATAAAGAGTTTTTTTATGTAAAATGGCATAACTTTTGCTTACTACACAAGCAACAACCTGCTTTGAAGCAAGGTTTGATGGGCGTGAATAATGAGTTGCTGTGCATTCAGATTTGTTAAACTCCTTGGAATGTCCCACAGGAGTGAAACCGACTGCAATCAGAGGTCATTCCTACGTCTTAAATACCTCTACAATGTCTACTTTTGCAAAAAATAAAAGTGCACAATTTGGCACAACGCGAGGGTAAGTAAATGGCGTCAGAATGCTTTAACGTCAAACCGGTTTGAAGAAAATGATTCCAGTAGTCTTGCTGGGTCGTCAGTCTTTTTTTCGGCAGAGAGCTCATGGCAAGCGTGAATGCTTCCTGATCAGATCTTTCTCTGAATGGCCCAGATAGGGCCAGTTGTCCTGTACCTGCCAGAGCCTCTTGATTGATCACGAAGCGCTTCACCCTCAGGAGAACCAGCGGCTCGGGGCATTTCCACAGTCAGCCAGATAAATCTTTTATCCTGGTGTGGATCTCACTAAACGCCCCCCTCTTGTTTCCTGTCTTGGCTGGGAGAATGTTATCAGGCGGTTGGCCGGTCCTCCTATTGTCCCCTGGCCGTCCAGTTTGGGGGGTCAGACTGGTTAGTGGTTACCTCTTGAAACAGCATGGCGTAGAGAGAAAGGTCACGGCCTTTGCTTTGAGTCTCCATCCTTCTTCTGAGCCCCAGGGTCATCTGAGCGCTCCACATGCCCACAGGGGCAACAGGGACGGGCCCACAGATGAAGCTGGAGCCTCCGGGACGGGGCTTTAATAAGGCGGCCGGGCCGAGCCCAGTAGGTGGTGTTACTGCTCTAAACCTCTCAGACCCATAAAGCAGCACCCAGCGGCTCTCATCCACTTCAGTTTCATTAGCAGGAGCATCACGAGAGCTGAGGGTTCGGCTGATTAGTTCCACTGCCTTAACTTTCCCCCATCTTGTTTTATTAGCCACTGATGTCATTCTGCACCAGTCCCACTTTATAGAGATGAGCTGTCCAATTCGACCAAATGAACGTCAAGGTTTGTCTCAAAACCAGTGTTAACATGTCCTTTTGCCACTTTGGGTGGCGACTCAAAAACCTTGGCAGTGTGTACATCTTTATTGCAAATAGCAAAAAATGTACTGCAAACACGTTTTATTTTATTCTGTAGGCTGCAAGACTTGATAGGGAGTGACCACATCAGGGTGAATCCAACAAAAAAACTTTGAAATTTGAATTACATTATTATTATTATTATTATTATTATTATTATTATTATCTGTACTTATTATTGCTATAGCTATAGTCAGGGAAAACTCTTAGTTAACAATGAATATGTTTTCTCTACTATTACTACTAAAAATAATAATCTAATATAATTATAGAAATGGGCTTAATTTCATTTAAACAAATGCATTTATTTGTTTTTTATTAATTGTATTTAGGGGTTAAATGTTACCTGGGAATGTTTTCATAAGACACATATTTGCAGCCTAAAAATGCTTGTACTTTTGAAATGGCAAAGCTTTATGAGCTTGTAAACAAAATCTAAATTTTTTTGTTATTTTGTACAATTATTAGCAATTTTTAAAATCAAAGCGGTACCAGGGTAGGTCCTAATGCACTCATCCAGCTTTGCTTACAGCGTTTCTCTCCCCAGCAGCTCAAAATGCCTCCGGAGACAACATGCAGGGCTCAATCAGTAGAAGATCATTCTGAGGCCTCATGGTGCTGAGCTCTGGCTGATCCCTGGGTCTCCAGACCGTGTTCAAAGCGATCTGTTTAATGGTTAATGTTCTTACCGTCCTCCTGCTGCGGCAGATAGTCAGTCAGACTCACCCTCAGGCTGCAGATCCTCTCACGGACAAGACACCCTGCTGACCTCCTCATCAATAACCCACACACTGGCACTGCAGGTCACATGACACTGCTGCATGTGCACACTGAGAAATAATTCATTTTCCTTTTAAATTCTTACAATATTCAGCATTATCTTTTTCTAGAAACCAGGTCAAACATATGTTGCCTTGCATAGGGAGTTTATAGCACTTCGAGTCTGGCACTGAAGTGTCTGAATAGGCTTGTTTCCCACTTATGCATGAGGTACTCAGAGCATCTTGGCTTAAAGCCGGGCAATGTGGATACTGGATCAACAACAAGGTGTCCATTAAGCAGCGAAGCTGAGGTCCACAGTCCTCTCCAGTCTCCCAGACAGATTTCCGCTGCACCACTGGCCAGGCTGAGTGAGTCTCTGTGAAGGGATCTTGTAAGGTCCAGAAGTCAGAGTTCCTATCAAGAACCACGTCTCGCTGTGTACAAAGCTCCCGCATAATAGGAATTGAAGTGTACAGTGTGTGGACAAATGTTCTGGACACTCTGTGAAGACTCATTCACTGCTGAGAATCAAGCAAAGCAAATCTTCAAAGGAACCATTGTTTTAGTATGGCCAAGAGTATGGCCTTAGTTTGTGATGTGTTGTTGGGAGATCCAAGAACTAAGAAGGATTGAACCGGGCCGAAACGATGGCACTCATCACAGCACGAGGCTGGTGACTCCAGAGCGTCTGGTCAAAGTCTCCCAGAGGCGGCGTGAACCCCGCGGCAGCTCGGAGAGCGCTGAGAACTTAGAGACGGGCTCTGCTAGAGGAGATAATGCTAATGAGGTCTCATAGGGTGAAACAAAATGGCTTAATTGTATTGAGTTCATCCGTGTTAGAGCACAAAGGCTCGGGGAGGTTACGCTCACACATGAGGCTTATTGTAATCCCTCTGTAATTACCAAGCCAAGGCATCTTCTCATGGGAGCGGAGCGCCGTCCTCGCTGCTCCATTCACACGTATCCTTAAGGAAGTATCAATTCCTTACTAAGAAGAGTCGTAAAAGCTTGACAAAACCACATTTCAGAGCACCTTTGTTGGGCGTAGAGCTATGATAGGCATCTACAGTGTTGAGAGAGAGGCTCATTCAGACGCAGGTCACTGTTAATGTCAACTGCGGCGGACTGAAACCGAACCGTTGGCAATATGGGGCAGAGATGTGTTGTGCGGTATTTAAACGCTGTGACAATGGCTTGTTTGGAGCTCTTTTGAAGCGCCTCAGTCAGAGGCCACTGGCGCTCCCGCTCTCTCGCTCCAGCTTTTGACAGGAAGCTCATGATTTTAAACGTACGCTGCATGCATAATGCATCAGGCCGCACAATCACATACGGGATGTGCGAGCCAGCGGATGCAGCGAGCACCTGTGCCGAACAAAGATGGCCTTTCTGCCGTGGATGTGTGCCCTGGTACCCGCTGTCACCGATCCCAGCTGCGCTGCATTCAGCCTGACACGCATTCATCTCGCCCAGCGCCGCCAACGCTCATAAAGAGCTCTTTATTTGCTTATTAACCCCAGTAAGAAAGCCCTTGACAAACATTTTGGGAATGAGTTTGCGATTGTAAGGCTCGCACATGTGTGAGCCAGTGGCTGGTGCGCATGCAGTACCATCCCCGTTTGTCAGGGTCCTTTACCGTGGTATTAAGATGTCATCTGTCAGATGCGCTCCGCTTCACTTCGGAGTCTGTAGTGGATCCAGAATATTCATGGTGAATCTCACCATGTCAGAAACAAGTTTAGTTAGTTATATTAGTTTTATTTAAGTTATATTTGGTTACACTTTATCTTAAGTTGTCCTTGTTACAGTGTAATTATAGTACCGAATGAAATTAAGCATTATTATAAGGATTTGGCTTAGGGTTGCTATGCATAATTTATTGTTACTAAAGTAGTAATATATGAAACATGTAAGCAGTTATGAACATTGGGTGGGACTAGTCTTTGCTCTGTAATGACAATGTAACATATTCTCCTGAATTTTCTAATTTGGTAGATTTGGTGTTGAACTGTGCTATAAATGAATTGCTTTATTTAAATCTGTTGAAATATTTGATTGTTGTTGTTCCCGGTGGTCTTCTTAACTCTGAATGTGGTTGTGTCCAGGATGCTAATCCACATGAATGTAGACAGAGTCTTGTTTAAGCAGTCTTTGTCATTTTAAAATGTGCTGCAAGCAGAAGTTAGCACAGAAGCATCGGAAGAGTCTGAGAGAATACAGTCATGTGTCCGCTGGCAGGCTCTGTGTGGCTAGTATTGTGCAAGTTGAGATCAGGCCATGCTTTATACATGCAGAAATCTGGACACTTTTCCAGAGCCAGCTGCACACACAACAAAACCAGCACCCAGCTGCAGACTGAGTCCAGACTGCCCCTCTCTCTCTCTCTCTCTCGGTCTCTGCCCTGCACCCAGCTCCTGACGCATGCCCCGGGGCCACAGGCTTGTTGTAATGCTAATAACTTTGAAAAAAGAGAGATGTTAAATGTTGTTTGCAGTCAGAGCATGAAAGAACAGAAAGACCATTAGAAACCACAATTAATTACAGGCATGTGATATCAAATGACAATGGGTTTGCATGAAGGATGATCGCACGGTTCTTTTCTATACAGATGAATGGCAGAAGTCACTGTCCAATAAAGGGAAAATCCTGTCATTGTTTACTCACTCTCATGTAGTTCTGAAGCTGTGTGAATTTCTTTCTTCTGCTGAACACAAAAGAAGATGTGTTGAGGAATGCTGGAGTTGGCTTACACAGTTTTCTTTTATTCATACACTGGAAGTCAACTGAGACCTGCAACTCATTTGGGTTTGGGACAGCTTAAGGGGAGTAAAGTTTTCTTTATCGTTTTCAAGAATATTAAATCGTGAAACAGCTGTGTCTCCATGTTATGTTGGGAGAAACTGAAAGGTTGACTAGCTTGAAGTCTTGAGGAGCATTCAGCAGCTGGACTGGTCATCATAGAGCATGCTTATTTACATGTGTCCGGCTTATAGAAGCGCTCTAATTGTATTTAGTGATATACATCTGCTGGCGTCAGCCAGGGACACTTAAGAGCTGTCCAAATAAATGCCTGGGTAATGAGAGCCGAGAGTGACACGTGTGTGTGTGTGTGTTTGATGAAGCACTTTTGGGTAATTGGCAGAAGGTTTGAGATCATTTTCAGTCTGAACAGAGAAGTTCATAGATCAACAGGTCAACACAAATATAGACAAGACTGAGCCTATTCTTAAATCCAGATTTGCATTTAATGGATTTTTAATTTTTTTTCAGTGAGTCATTACACATTACGCAACTCTTCAATATGAAGAAGCACCAACCACCCTGTCTGGTCTAAAACTGTTTCACAATTAAACACGTGAGAACAGATATGGGAAATAATTAGGTCTGCCCTCGACTAAAGGTTTAGTAGTAATCGTTCATTTAAAACATGAACCACAAAATCATTATTAATAAACCATTTAAATCATTGTAATGAGCCTTTAATTGTTTACATAGCATACAAGCGCTCAAGCACAGACTAAAAAAAAAAAAAACTTGCTACTGTGCACCAGAAGATAAAAGTATAAATGTTTTAGGCAAAAACAGTAACAGGACTGCATTAATGATTTAATAATTCATTGATAAACTAGTGCTTTGTTTTCAGCATTAGAGATGAAGTTGGCGACACACTGACTCTTCAGCGGCTGCATTCATGTTTCATACGGATTACATCATCGGAGAATATTTGTTTTCCATTTGTATCGGTTCATTTGAAAGCAGACGTTTCACTCTCTATGATACAGATATATTTATGTCTGTGAGGCAAGTATACACAGTTTGCAAATGTAGCACTTAAGTTCACAGAGTAAGCAGAAAGTGCATCATATTTGCTTTCATTATTTTACAAAAGCACACCTACACCCTTGTGTGATTGCTGTTTTCAGACATTTGCATGCTTTTAGCCCCGAAAGCCCTTGATAGTGTGAACCTGGCATAACTGTCCGAGATCTGTTTTATGCTGCATAATGCATGATTGTGTTATATTTTTCCCACATGATCATAGCTGCAATTTCGATCACAATTTTGAATGTAAAAAATGAAACCTTGAAACTGTTCACTTCATGTTATTAGTATTAAAATATGTAATCACTCTTAATTACTCTTTGAATTCTGCATTCTGCATTTGCCTTGTAATCCAATTTTGTGATCAAATCTCTCATTGTCAGATCAAATAATCAGCTCTGAAGTGGATAAACACTGATAATCATAATCCCAGCTTTCATATTTCATATGAGCTATAATTGCCTCCAAATGCATTTGTGCAGCTGAAATGCCAAAATACTCCTCAATACCATGCTACTGCTCGTATTACCAAACTATAAGTGAGTCCATTATTGTATCCTGACGTGTATCTAGCTCTGCCACTATTGTACTTACTGTATGTTTTCAATCAAGTGCATGTAAAATCAACGTCCTTCTTCTGAGCTGAAATACTCCCTAAATCAGGCCTGATGTGAAGTCATGTCATCATGTGAATGGGTGTTCATCATGACCTTTCAGACACAGCTTTACACCAAGTCTGGCACACTGTGCAGCTAATATGCAATGTAGAAGGTTTCATCTGGTTTATATATTAAGTAAAAACCTTTCAAAGATCATATCAGATCAGATTACTGATATAAAACTACAACAAAGTCTTACTGATTGCATAATCGTTTGCTCTAAATCATCTCAGCCAATGTTACCGGCTTACTATCGAGTAACACTGTATCATATACATACCATTGCTCACATTTGGGGCTTGGCGAGTGTTAATTTTAGGCTCTGGCGCCATCTGAGGCTGGGTCCAACAGAGCTTAAATTACACCAACAAATCTGCCTTCTATGCCTCACGACTCATATTTAGTTATCTTTCTTTACAGACTTTATCAAAGCCTCGAGTAAATCATTTCTGAAAGCTCTGCTCCTTGAGTTTCATTGTTATTAGTGACTGTTGCTGTTTTTGATCCAGCGGATGAGTTCTGAATGAAAGCAGACGGCCTCTTCACAAACAAAGCTAGTATTTTATTAACAAGCCGCCGAGGCCAGCCGTCTCTCTCCTTGCTAACACTAGCTGTGGTTTGTACAGAAACATCTGAGGTGAGCTCAAAACAGACCCAGGCTGTGTGTTTCTGATCGCTGAAATAAGAGCAGCGTCCAGGGGCTGTGTTTTCACAATAACAGGATTTCTGGGCACGTTCTGTGAGACGCTGTAGCACAAGCCCACACTGCTTCACCAGCCAATCAGAGGACAGATGAGCCATGTGTTCAGTCCTTGATGGATTTGTGACCAAGCACCGCTTCCATCCAACGAGTCAACCAGAACAAAATCGTCACTTCCTGATAAACTGGCACTACACATCACTAAGAAAACTAGGAGGGGCTACTGAATATAATCATTTTAAAATGTAATAAATTATTTGCACCTCAGAATGAGCAGATGAAACCGTTTGGGAAACTGTTTGGGAACGCGGTTGTTTAACAGTTCTGGGAGGCCAATATACAAAAATACTTTGCTTGAGCATTTCCGAATGACCATGATAACATTTCAGATGCTGTGGAACAAGATCGGTCCACTGGTTAGTCAGGATTTACCATCCCTTAGCGCAAAGTCACATGACTGTATTGATGCGCATGGAGGAATTTATTCGTAAAATGCATTTCCATCTCCCATTATTCGTATTATTAAACCTTTTTCGCACAAGTCAAAAACCACCTCAGGCGAGTGTAAAAACCTTTTTGCATATTAAGGCATTTTTATTCTAAATTCAGCGTTTCCATCAGTCGAATCTGACGCAAAACTTGTAAATGTGCATAAAAGCAGGGTGAGGAAACCCAGCTATTGACAACTCAACCATCAGCTTAAATTGTTCATTAAGTCATATGAAATATTTTCTATCAAAATGAGGTTTTGAGATTTTGCTTTAAACAAGAAATCATTTGCCAACGGGATAAGAAATGTGAACTTAATTCAAAGGGAAAACAAGATTATTTGTGTTACCTCACCGACAGTGTTTTTTTTTATTTTATTTCTTGTTTTAGGCAAAAACCAAAAGTATTTTATTCATTTTTTGAGGGAAATGTCGTAATGATGTCATTTTGCTTCTCCAGTAAAACATGTTTTGATTTCACTTTAGCTTAGCATGAAATGTTTAGACATTTTTACTGGAAAACACATTTATTTGACGTTTATTTTATTTTTGATGACACAAGGGTTTGAATGGTGGATATCAGTGCTACCTGCGATGTGAAATTTGTTAGCAATTTCCTAAAAGAAACCTGTCATCGCGACGTTTTTTTGTGAGCGGGTGAAGCAGCGGCTAGTCTTCATGGTGCCTCATACATTAGCGCATGGCCGTTTCAGGCCGTTTGACATAACGTATTGGGCACAGCGCAAAAACACGGCCTGACTAATTACTGATGTCATTACTGGGATATGCTTTCAGCTCAAGTCTGCTCAAATCTACCTTCATGCTTTCCTCTGCTAAGCCAAGGAGAAGTTTGCATGCTAGGGATTGGATTTCATCAAATACTAAGCAATTACTTTACATTGAATGGCTTTTTTTTACCTTTTACACACAAAAGTATAAAATTGGCTTAAATAAACAGTTATACGTACAGTTCAGAGTAAAGAAATCTTTTCTGAAAGATAACTTAAATCCAAAATTGTTTCTTATGTTTCACTTGGGTCGAAAAGTTAGGATTTGAAGCACACTGGCCTCCATTTGAGGTCCATTTCGTAGCCTGTCTCCACTCCGATGGGCCACTCAATAAAGATTGTGCCCTGAGAGGCTTTATGAAGACCAGAAAGCGTTTGTTTAGAGCAGCGGAGCTCAAGCGTTCAGGCCGGCTGAAAGCTGATACGCTCATAGAGGCTGAAGTTTACACAGAGCACATACAAATAATGAAGAACTATAACAGAAGTGCACTCCATGTCCGGGGCAATATGATAATACTGCTGCATACTATATAAATACATTTGACAATTATTCTGCTTCTGCTATATTTAAATAAAGCCAAATTTCATTAGATGTTGTGAATTACTGGACGGCAGTGTTAATAATTTAATAAAAAACACCAATGTTCTGTAAGTAGTAATGCTTTCCATTATAACCAAACATTATAGTTAGCCTAATTAGTCTAAATTTAGCAACATAGAAGCAACTGCTCTGTAATTGACTTTTGTCACAGTCCAGAGTGAAAATGCTAGTTTGACTTCTCAGTTTAAACTCTAATTAATGTTTCACATTCGTTTGTTTACTACATTTGATATGTAGCCACAGAATAAGCTAGAAATTTGTGCAGAAAGCTTTGTGTCATGGTTCTGATCGCTCTGATGGAGTGTGTTTAGTGATAAAGATCATCTATCGACTATGCATTATCTGTAATGTTTCTTCTGCTCATCAAGACTGTATTTATTTGTACAAAAATACAGAAAAAACTGTAATATTGTGAAATAGTATTGCAGTTTCTAATATTGGTTTCCTATGTTAATATACGTTAAAACATAATTTATTTCTGTGACGCAGTGGAGGAATTTTCAGCATCATTACTCCAGTCTTCAGTGTCACATGATCCTTCAGAAATCAGTCTAATGTGCTGATTTATTATCAGCACTGAAACTGTTGCGCTGCTTCATTATTTTTTATTATAGAGTTGCATTCTAATTTATGTGCAGTTGATTATTTACAGTTTAATGAACGTTATAGACGTAATTCATGTAGAGTGTCATGGGATGAAGGAAAAAGATGGAGTTTAGCCAAATCATAATAGTGAGAGTTAAAGATCTTCTGTCATGTAAAAAACAGAACATTCAGGTTTAACATTTATGAGTATTTGTGTTTTTGTGGGACTCGAAGCCCATGGCCTTGGTGTTGCTGTGCTGTGCGATATTAGTGTTGCAAAAATCGTGTTATTCACTGACTGATTAAAAAGTTACAGTCTGACAGTGGCATGCTGCACAAGGACATCTGTATCCAGAGGAAACAGGTGAACACTGGAAACTGAGACTGCTTGAATTAAAAACTTCAAGGTTGTGAGAAGAAGCCTAATTATGGTAGCAAAGCTGACTCCCCAAAATAGATTTTTGAAATCATTTACTCACCCCCAGGTTGTCCTAATAACTCTTTGTGGAAAAGCTTTTTTTCCACACAATGACAGACTTTAGTTGCCTTGGACAGAGGTCTATATGACTTGGTTTCAAGTCTTAAACCATATGCTTCCAGATTAAAATTATTATTTTTTTGGCTAAAAAAACGTTCTGTTCTGCCAAAGCTCATTTGTGATTGTGATTATGTAACAAGGACTACTTTATTCATACATTTAAGGTCCCTAGAGCTTGAAAACATGGCCACCGTGTGACCTGTATGCTAGGATACAGGTTTGGAGCCACATGAGATTGAGTTATTAACTATTCCCATCAATACTTTATCCAGCCAATCAATCTGGAGGTTCTTGAGGATGTTGGAGACTATCCCAGCGTCTCCATCATAAGCCTTCTTATTAAAACTCTTAATAACACTGCAAACACCACCAGCCTGAAAAATCACCTCTCGCGGGTGATTAAGGTGATTAGCCGCTCATTATAAACAGAAATCTGAATGCATACCATATATAAATACACACTTTTTTTTGCTTGTGAAAGCAAAGGCTTGTGTTATAATGATGGTGAGTTTTCCAACATGTGCTCTAATGAAGCGTTTAGGGAATGTTTGTTTTATGACTATGACTAATGAAAGTCAGATGTGTGTTTGTGTGTAAACAGTAGCCATGATGGCTAACGGACGTTGGCTAAACGTCTGGTGCATATATGGGACACAAAAGTGGAAATGCTACAGGAGTGTCAAAGTCGTCATCGGATTGGTTAAATTCTACAGGATTTCCGTGAGACGTGTGCATCACGTTCTTTAACGATCCACCTGGAAACAAAGATACCATGGCACCAAACCCCCCGCGAAAGAAGAAAGCCAAAGTGTTTACAAATGGCGACATTTCCATGCCTCGAACCGTGATGAAGACTGAAACGAACTGTGATTCGTTGTTGGACATGTCAAATGGTCTAATAGCAAGACTTCGGCCACTGAACGCTGCCATGACTTCCAGACCTTTAGCTGTCAGTCTGAAGGTCTGGCTACGCGAGAATACATGACGTCTGACGATGTCGATAACCTGGAAGTAATCAATCACTAAGATGCAAGATATCAGGCCTTTCTGTGCTCTGCCCTAGATCTAGACGGGACCTTCAGCTCACTTTCCCAAGCCAACAATGACACTTTGTCTCATGTCCTGGACGTGTTAGATGTTGGAGATGATGAGGAGCGAAAGCTTTTAATTTCCTGAGGTGCTCTGCATGAGAAAAGCAGTTTCCTTTTGCTACGGAGGAGGGGGACGTCGCCGATTCTTGGACAGCTCAAGATAAGTGTCCCGTTTTCTGAATGGAGTGAAAGTAAGAGTGCGCTGGCATTGTTGGGAGAGTCATTTATCTTGAGGAGGGACAGAACTCCATTGATTGTTGTCTGGATGGAGGCAAAGTGAAGTTTAGAGCTGAGCGCTAGCGAGGGGCCTCCGCTGTCACAGGTCAAACGGAGCGGGGTGAAGGAGGAAGTGCATGTGCTGGGGTCACACGGGGTCACCCCACCAGGAGTGTCAAACAAAGCAGCGGAACTCCAGAAGCCAGCACTCCCATGAACTTTCACCTGATGCTCTGCTTCCAGCGACGCTACCCATCCCGGCTCGCATCCAAATGTCCTCAGAGCACCTTGACTCCCTAATGATGGGAAACTACATGCTTTTACTGCAAGACAATATCTGGACTTACTACCGCAGCTCCACACTTCAGACTCCTTTATGGGTCATTCTATAATTTTTCAGTCTATGTCCAATAAGAATTAAGCTTAATGCTTCTACAGAATGTCCACTTTTTTAATATGGACATCTTTTGGATTGGCTCTTTGGATTTCATTTTCTTTCAAACAAGAAACATTTAATTTGACTCATGTCCACTTCTGTCAACTGTTCCTATCTAAAAAAAAATGGTTTGAAACCAATGGAGTTATGATCAACTTAAGCTTACAATGCTTTTGGGAAAGCTGCCATGCTTCAAAACATATCTAACCATTTTTTTCAGTGGGGTTCTTTGGGATAGAGAAGCCAAAATCATTTGTGTGCCATGAACACACATCATTTATATGAAAACATGGCAGCTGAAGACGTGGTGTTCAAATGTAGTTTACAAGCTGAAGCGCCTCAGCAGACAGCTGTCTTTCACAGGATAACGAGTGTTGGTAGAAATATGCCAGGCACTGTTGTGACGCATTGAGACACGCGTGTTAACATGTTGGCTTAGCAACTCTTTATATTCTATACACACCTAAATGTATGTATGTTTTCTTTTATGACCCTACTATACATCCTACAAAGACATTCAGTGCACTAATATAGTGGATGCTTTATACAACATCCTTCACAAACAGACACAACCCTTGATTTGTAAACATGGAACATACTTGAGATGTATAATGGTTCAGCATCATTTTCAAGATATAGTCAATAAACTCTTGCAACTGTTGGGATTTGACTTATAAGTTGATTTGTGTAATATGTTACTATGTAAACCCCCTCCACACTTTGCTCTGAAGTCAGCATCTCAATCCATAGTCATGAGTCAATATTTGAAGCCTCGCTCTCTCACTATCATCTCCAGCCTCTCAATTAAAGGTAACAGGATTTGACACAGATGCCAAACACTCATGATTTGGTTGTCTGCGCCGCTCATGTGATGTGTCAGAGACCTCAACATCGCCTCGACCGTCAACATCATGAAAGGAGCCTTCAGATCCTGGTGAATTTTCCACCATCTAATCGGCAGCGTGGCACAGGCTCCGATAATATAGCCCGGGTCTGGAAAACCACACTTGGGTAAACTGAGGGCTTGTGGAAGAATGCTCCATTGCACTCCAATCCGTAGAGGAAATGTAAAACACATGAGAAGTGAAAAGCCAGCAATTACTGTCTGAGGGCGAGCGAGGGTTAAAGAGATGCTCTTTATGACTCCAGCAATGCTGAATAGAGTTAAAATGGGGTGTAATAATATTCATTTCTAATATGAAAATTATACATACAATTCTGAATAAAACAGATGCTTATAAGATATACATTTGTACTGAGTAAATGCATGTATGAATGTGTATGCTGTGTTTTTAAAAGGATAGCTCACCTAAGAATGAAAATCTGCTTTAACCAGCCTCAGGACATCTAAGATGTCTTTTCTTGAGTAGAGCCGTAAAGAAGATTTTTAGCTGAACCTCCGGTCCTCGGTGAGTCATTAAATGCAAGTCAGTGGCTGCATGATTTGAGAATAGAAAACCCCCCCACAAAATGAAACCCTGTGGCTCCTGATGATATATTTGAGGTCTTATGAAGCGAAACAATCAACCTGTGCAAGAAACTGATCACTATTTACAGCATTATTACTTGTGCTCCAGAGCCAACAGGGATCACAAACAAACCATTGTTTTGAACAGGTTCTTTTTAGACTGAAGCTTCTGAAAAAGTTCACGCTCGAGTAAGTGACTCAATGAAAACTCACTTTCGGGCGCCTGACAGTCACACTATTCACTTTATATACTTTAGACATGAAAAACATCCATGTTTCACATCATTATTGGGTGCTTTAATAATAAACATATTAGCATTAATGTAATGTCTTTGTGTGATTATTCAACAAAATTGGTTAATTGAAACATTTATTTTAAGCAAACTGTCTGAAAGAACCAGTCTGTGGAAAATAATAGTTTCTAGCACAGACTGATTTTTTTTCTCTTCATAAGACCACCAAGGAACACGGTTTCAGCTAAAAATATTTACTGTTCTATTGGAGAAAAAAAGTAACCTACATCTTGGACCATGTGCACATTAATACATTTTCATTTAAAAAATGCATCTTTTTCTCTCCGTTCTGGCCCTCCACCCACACTGAGGTTACGTTTTTAGTCACGGAAAACAGCTTTTTGAAAACGCTCTCCAAAGTGAATAAATTTGACGCCGTTTTCGAAAAACGATGATGCAAGTTTAGTCATGTGACGCATATTATACTATTATATATCCATGTTTATACATGGGGTTACACAGACTAATAGACTAATCAACTATTCGACTTCAGTGCTCTGCCATGAAGCTTAATGTCGACTAGTCACCGGTCCTATAGTTTGTAAATAAATTCATTCTAAAACTGCATGAAAACGTCTTTGTTCGGTGTGTATCATCTGCAGTGAGCTTTTTTTAGGCTTTACTCATGCACAGAAAGCTAATTTAACGTTTTCTGATGTTTCAGTGTGGATGAGACACTTTTGGAAAACGCTAGTGTGAACAGAGAGTGTTTTTAAACGAAAACGCCTCTTTCCAATATATCCGGATTAATGTAGACGTAGCCTTGGATGGCCTGAGGGTGAGTAGAGAATGAGTAAATGTTCATTTAGGTGTGAACTATCTCTTGAAGTTTGTCTTGCAGCCAATAACAGCATGATACACAGTGCATAACAGACAAGGTGTGACTACTTAAAGCACCTTAGCAACCACATAGCAGGACCCTAGCAACCACTGTTCCATCAGGGTAATGAGTTTTGCACAGCTGAAGACCCTTTACATTTTCTTCAGAAAAGGTAGGTTTAACTTTACCTTTTTCTACGCTCAGAGCGAACGAAACCGTCCAAACTCAACACACTGCCTCCATTATTCTAGCAATGGCTGAAAAGTGCTTCTCTTAAAAGCTGGCGTTTTGGCATCCAAAAATATTTTAGAACAACAAATTAGAGAGTATTTGAGAAGTATTTGCCGGAGTGGCTCCTCTCAAGGCTGTGATTAATGGGATGGTCATCTCGCTGAAACCTTAATTATGCAGAAAGGAAAAGCACAAACCGTTTTGGCTCTGAGAGGAAGAATTCCTCCAGTGATCTGACAGGAAACACGAATTACACGGCCAACGCCTCTGTGCTCTTCGCCTGAGCTACGAGAGCTGCAGAGTCTGGCTGGAGGTGTGTGTGTGTGGTTTATGAAATGTCCGGGAAGATACGAGCTGTTGGTTGAATGATAATAACGTTAACGCTGGTTTCACATGAAGCAGACGCAGAACATTCTAATAAAAGTTTATCATTGACAGAAGCGTTTGCAGAGTTAGGACTATGTCTACGGCCCACATTTATCATTCTTTTATTACTAGCACACCATGAATCAACAGTTCACCCACACGTCTAACTCCAGCCAACTCAACTGGCTGTTTGCCTGAGGATTAGGGCTTCATTAGACCAGTTTGAGTGAAGTGTAAATATTGTTGGAGATTTCTGTATTGGTCTCAGTGCTGGTGTGCAGGACTAAAGCACATGTATCTATCACATGGGTCCAGCTGCAGACTCTCTGGACCAATCATAAAGCTTCTTCCTGCAGCGGTGAAGCTAATAACATACATGCTACAAAAAAACCTGTAGCAAGCTTGTAGCCGCGGAGGAAACAGTTACATTTAATGTTTTAATGAAGTTTTCCTATAACAAAAAAGATCTAGTTTGTTTAAATGGAAGTGCATGTACTTAAAGAGTTTTTTTTTTTTTTTAGAAAAACACATTTTAAGTAGCTTTATTGTTGTAGGTCAGATATGGTTCACTAGCATGGTGGTATTTGAAAAACATTATACTACAAATACATTTACATATTAATGTACTTAAAAAAATAGTACTTTTAGTATACAAAACCGGTCTACTTAAGTGTGCTAAATTAGAACAACTCATTTTGTACTTAATGCACTTTAATTGCGCGGAAGAAGTGCAACTAAGTATATTTGGTGGAACTATTGCAAGTATGCTTCAGATACACTTTAAATATCTTGCATTTAAAATCCAAAATTATTAAAAGATTATATAATTCTCATCAACAGTGACATTACAACACAGTTTAGGCTTAATATTAAGACATGTGCATTGTGCAATAAAGAAATACTCCAAATAAAGTTTAATTTTACACCAGTAAGTCTTGACCGTTGGTAAATATGTTAATATAGAAAGAAATAGATTCATTTTAAATGTGTGACTTTTTAACTAGGGCAAATCTGCACAAATCCAATTATATAGTGAGTTTAAAGGCAAAATAATCCAGTGACATAAATCATGAGTGAGTGGTGATGCAATGCCTCTGAAGATCGTAATCAGGAGGTGTTTTATTACTTTACAGTGTGTGTGTTCCACTGTTTACTCATGTCGCTATGTGACCAGATCATGATGTCACAGACATGCTCATGCTATCAGTCTGAGATAGCAGCCCTTCACAGCGCTCACTCTCAGCGATCTGGCCTTTTATTACCAGGACTGATAGTTAGAGTAGGGCGGGAAAACATTTATTATATATGTACTGAAATGACATCTCGTTTTATACACTAAAATCCTTTAGAATGATCTAGTTATACAGTTTTTAGTGAATATAATAAAGAAAGTTTCTTCATTTCAGAAGCACATAGTGCAACCGAGCCTGGTCCAAACACAGGATTTAGAGGAGGAAACGGTTATTAATTATTTGTATTGGCTGCCATGCCAAATCATGCACACAAGGTGGGTGATTCATAAATCAATTGAGCAAAGCTTAAAATTTTCCGGGTTTCCACTGTTATACACTAGGGGGAGCTATTACGCATCTCCTGAACGAGTCCAAAATCACTTGATCAAAAACACAGGCAAGGATAACAAGAAACCAAGCGATCTCATATGTATGCATTTGCATATGAAAAATAATGCGATCGTCAACACTAACTGTGTATAAAAATGTGGATCTAGGATGTGGAAAAGGCCGGTTCAAGCTTTGGAGGTGCTGATGGAAACCATGTACTGCATCTACGCTGTCATCATTGTACTGAATTGAAGTCTTCGATGAAATTGCTATTTTATAGCTTTTTTATGAAACCTGCCTACATTCAAGTGTTGGTAAAAAAAATCAGTTTTTAGAAGGAGAAGCTCTCTGTATTTTATTGTATTCCTCAAGATGTAAATCTAAACACCAAAGTTACTTTCAGAAGTCTGTCTGTGAAGACATTACTCGTGTGTGTGTGTGTGTGTGTGTGTGCAGCTGATATCAGTGCAGATGAGAGGAGTGTGTGTGACAGAAGTCTCTTTATTCTGCTGGTCAGTCCAATGCTACATGGCTGCCAATGACAGACACAAAGTCAGTAGTCACCTTTGACACACACACACACACACACACACACGCGGCCTGTGTCTGCTCTACAGTCACTCTGTTCTCTGGGACACAGATGGCTCTGGATTCGGACGAACCACTGTGTGCCATTCAAGTCAAATGCGCAAAATAAAAGTATAGACCGTTCATCAAGATTTTGGATTAAGGTTTCCTGTTTTTCAGAATCTGAGACCAAACTGATAGGATTTGAGAACAAACTGGCGCTCAGGATTGGACTGTAAATGACCGTTGTCTATGATTTTACAGCCAGAAGACTAATACTACTAATCAGAAATTACGTTTTGATATATCTTCATGGAACATGATCTTTACTTAATATCCTAATGATTTTTGGTCATTCGATATATTCAGGTAGTCAGCTGACCTCATTCTTTAGGCACATAACATAATCATCCATGCAGCAATTGTCCTATATTCTCAAATTCCAGTTTTGTTGACTGCTTTATATATATATATATTAACACTGAGCTCTTGTGTCATCTGTAATGTAAACTGTGATGAACTCAGAGGAGGGAAAACACCATCTCCTGCCAAAACTGGCTCCATTATCAGCTCATCAGCAGCAGACGGGACGGGACGGGACAGGATGAATGTGGGAATCATGCGGTATGACAGGTACATACAGGAACCCGGCAGCTGCTTGTTATCGCTTCTCTTCAGTAGGATCGATGTGTGTGACCCTGCAAACTCACCTGTGTCTAAATAAGCGTATTAGTGTGCTTTCTGTTTTCCTTATATACCTGCACACAATCAAACCACAAATGGTTCCTGCCTCCTCCACGATATCTGACAAGAGATTACAAATTCTCTGTTTCAATAACTGAATCTTATTAACTTGACCGCAATGTTTGTTTTCTCAAGACAGGCAAGTCAGGTTGTGTTGGCTGTGAATGGAACACTGCACTCTCAAAAAGAATGCTTTGCTTTTTAATAATCGAAAGATTGTTCTGCTATAAAGAACCTTTTGTGCAATAGGAAGATTCTATTGATGTTAAAGGTTCTTGATGCCAGTAAAGAAGCGCTTATTGCATGCTGCACAGTTGGGCATGTATTACGCAATGGTAAACTTTACAGTGTTTGATTGTCAAACAGTGTTTAATTTAGCTAGAGGCATCTCAGAAACGGTACGCTATCTGAAGAAAGAGTTGAAATGGAGGAAATGACCCATCAGACTCGGCAGCATGTGTCGTGTTGGAACATGTTCAACACCCGTCCAGACCAGGTCTGCAAACCTCACGCTCAGCCATCTTCACACCGAGTGAGAATGACTGAGATCATGTGCTGTATTAAGTGTCAGCAGACACGGAGAGACACGCTTGTGACCGCAGCCGTCTGGAGGAACGCAGGCCAAATCAAACCAGACCGGGCCTTCAGGGTCCCGTTACCAGCGCGGGACATTAGACACAGCAGCCTCTTCAGGGACATTACAGTAGCTCCGATTTTACACAGGTACACTTGAACCCAATGGCAGGTCAAGATGGAAACTCAACGAGGCTGATTATACATTTAGATTGTATATTTAATTAAAAAAAAATCTGTGATTACAGCTGGAATCATGCATTTATTTAAAAATGTCTGAAGTTAACTTATAGAAGGCAACTTTCTCTATCTGATCTTGTGATCTTTAACCAAACAAACCCATCTTATTCAAAGTAGCTTCATGCAATCTTTTTTGAAAAATGAAAAATGAAAACGTTTTGAACAAAAATTTCGTTTTTTCACGTTCAAACACATCCAAAGTTTGTACGGTCCTAAGACATGGATCAGCATTTCATTCTGAAGCGTATGTAATGATCTGTTTTTGATAATCGCGTTATTTTACATTTGCATCTATTTACATAAACGTTCACTTGTTTCTGCTTCTTCTTTGCCGTGTATTTCGGATGTGTAATAGCACCTCGTACCATATACCAGTGAAAACAGAAAGCCGGAAGATTCGGTCAATGGTGGGGAAATCGTTAAAAACATATTTTTAATGCATGTTACTGCTCTATTTGAACAAATTATTCAGATATTACCTCATAATGAAAATATTAGTCACTTTGTTTTAAGGACCAATTCTCACTATTAACAAACCATTAATTACAAATTCTGCCTCAAGAAACTCCTAGTTTTCTGCTTATTGAGAGTTAGCCAGGTAGTTGTTTTGGGATGTGGTCATGCAGAATATGTACTGTATAAGCACTAATAAACAGCAAATATTCCCAGCATTCAAAGGAAGTTAGGTCAGAATTCCCATTTAACGTCCCGTCACACTTGACAGTTCTGGTGGCTGGGTGGACTATGAGTGCATGCGCTATATTAATGGCAGAAATTACACCTGGAGAGGCAGATTTTCAGTCCAAACCCTGGAACAACTGACCACAGAATATACAATGCTAATTGGCTATTAGTAGCTTGCAATAAAGCTGTTTTCTCATTAAAGCCTGAGAACTGGGAGCAGTGTGGATGTGTTTATGGCGTATGGGTGTGTCTGGATTGAACTCTACCTCGTTGTAAATTGAAATACAGTGGACGTTTGTTATACCGGCGGTCGTGGGTCGCTCCAGAAGAAGCTGTGGAGGTTGAAGGGGTCAATGAAAACAGCGAGTATCAGTCAAGCGCTGTGTTGTGGGTCAGTGAAGCGGCCTTCTTACAGCTTCTCTTCCTCTGGGTTACTCCACAGGCCTCTTTCTCTGCCTAATGTACTTTTGCTGAGGGTTTATTTTGAAGAGTGAGTGACGTATATAGGGGCTCTCAGTCATTTTTCTCTGTCAACATCACTGCCTCCATCTCGTACTTGTTGACAAGCCGTGTTCTGGGAATAAAGCTCATTGAGGGACTGGCCAGGATGCATGAGATGCACCCGTACAGTTTTCTCATAATCATCTTGTTTGTTCCAGTGTTTAACGATCTGGGCTGGTAACTGAACCCTTCTAAGGTTTAAAGCTCCAGCACGGTGGATTCATGAGGTATCACCTCTGATTCCTTGGTCTTTCGGTGACCTGTGGCCTGTTACATGGACTTGACAAAACCCAACCCAGATTAGACTGGACAGACTCTGGAGCTCATGCACCTGAAAGATGGGATGTTTATGAAAGATGTCATGAATTTAAATGCATTTACAAGGGAGAAACACAAATAGCAGCTAAACATTTAGAATTGTTTTATATTAATCATTTTTTGATTATATTGAGAATATATATGTAATAGTGTACACAAAAGGTTTCAAAGAGCTAGATTTTAAAAACATTACTCTTACCATCTCCGTGTA
Organism: Carassius auratus; assembly: GCF_003368295.1. NCBI lineage: Eukaryota > Metazoa > Chordata > Actinopteri > Cypriniformes > Cyprinidae > Carassius > Carassius auratus. The sequence continues at coordinate 358,641 of NC_039270.1, forward strand.
AACCACATAAAACTCAATGTAAAAACGGTAACGTCATGCGAAATGCATATCGCCACCTACTGGTCTGGCATGAACGATACAGCGTTTTGTGAACTGGGATCTTTTTGACATTGAAACTTTTCTGGTTTTAGTACTTTGTTGTCATGTAAATGTACCCTGAGCCTGATTAACAAGACACATCTGAGATCGATCAGAAATTTAGGACTGAAAACCAGATGTTTTACTGAACACAAGACATTGCATAACTAAAGCTACCTAACACTCAACACACACACACATATAGAAGAGAAAATGAACATCGTCCGTTAGAAAGAGAAATAATTAGTTTGGTATGACAGTAGCATGAGTAAATAATCAGGAGATTTTTCTTTTCTCTAGGCAAGATTTGTATTCTTAAAGCGTACAGATGACTGAAATGCTCTTTATTTTCTGTTAGGACAGTTTGTCATTAGTGGCGAGACATAATCCAGAGAAGCGGTCTGCCAACAGAGGCGCTTGTGTTCAGATCAGCTGACAGACTCTGAACACGCTGTCAAATAGCGCTCTTTCCAGGGCAGTGATTGTTAACACCCCACAGCGAGACCCGCTGCCCCGGGCAATTAGTCATCCTGACAGCCCTGCTTATCCGTCACCTTCCCTGAGCGTGACACGCTGCTTTCCATGCGCTCACGACCGATCCTAACACTACATGGCGTGTGGGGCAAGCTGCCGTTTAACCTAAACAACCCAATCAATTATGACTGTACAGGTGATGTGTATGTGAGTGACACGAGCTCAAGAGACAAATGTTAAAAACAAATGGCATTTCTCTGAGAGTAAAACACATTTGTATGTGAGTGGTCATCTACAGAAACACTGACGGAAAACTAGTGACGCAGGATGTTAAAACAGTGTGATGAACAGTATCGTGACTGCACTGTTGAAATTAACAAGACACCATCCCAGAATTTGTAATGGTTTTACTGGTTATAATGGGACTTGTATTGGTTTTAATGGACCCTATGGGTCTCTACTGGTAATTGGTCGTCTTCTATTGGTGGCATGTTAAAACCAATCAATGCTGATGGAATATGTCCCAAAACACACTACAGAATAAACATTTTTAAATGGTTAAGAGTTGGTTTGTAATGGTATTTGTAGTATATTTTTTTGTGATGGTTCTATTGCTTTTGTTTTATTTTCAGCAGGGAGGTGAAGCTGGATTACAGGGGGTACAGTATATGAATATAACGCAGGGTTTTGTGCTTAAAAGGCGCGACATTTCATGAATTCGTCTCACAGTGTTGTAAACTAAAGGAATGTGGATTTCTTTGTCAGATCTGGGCTTTTGTAAAGCTGCGCTGTAGTGTCACTTTGACTGTGTGACCTTCTCAAGTTAGTGCGAGAGATCATCAAAACGGCCATTGTTTCTTCCACGCTCTGAAGAGCCTATTAGTCTACTTTATAGGCTATCACAACTGTCACTTAACAACTTCTAATGCTCGACATAAAACACCAACTGACACCCATAGGTATCTCTTAATTTGGATAATCTTTATTTTACAGTATGTGTACTTACAGTGTACTTACCAAGACAACTACATGTAATAGGGGTTTAGGTTTAGGGGTAGTAGCTAGTTTTATTACCCAGTTATTGTAATTGCAATAATAAGCACATTGTATGTACAAGTGAAACAAGGCTGTAAAATAAAATGTACTTACTATAGATATAACAGTAAATTATGCATACTTAGAAGTACCTAACTTTAAACCAAAACACTAATCCTAATCATAACCCTATAAAGTAAGTACATGTAGTTGAAGCTGGTGGATGCAGCGGTTAAAGTAAGATTGTACAGTAGTCAAAGCTGAAGCAAGTGATCTTCTGAACAATCAGTAGTTGACGTACCGCTGAGAAGAATCTCCTTCCTCTCAGATCACAGAATAAGATTGACTTGTTGATTCTCCAACGCTTACATAATGATTCTTGTTTACCCAAACTTTGGGTTTTATCCTCTTGAACTACATCTCTCCCTGATCGCAAGCGGAGACATGTTGGAGACATTTACTCACTGAATAGTCACTTTAACATTTAGCTTAGTGAATCATTTTACTACATTTGCCAGTGATACATTAACATTAATCCATAGCTGAGGTGAGTAACCCCAAATATACAGCTGTTATTTGAACACTTACGGCGTATTCACACCAAACGTGAATTTAATTATTCGCATGAGTAGATTACATACAAAGTCAATGCACAGATGCAAATAGAAGTGACGCGAATGATGCGAAATGTGCTACGTATTTGCCGATAATGCAAGATATCTTCTCAATCATGTCTTCCACGCAAGTTCAAAAATTCACTTCTTAAAACATGTGAAAGCATCCCAAACAAGGTTACAAATGGCCACTGTATCAATTCAATTCTAATATTAACACGCCAGAGGCAAGAACAATCCTCTCCTTTACAAACACTACAGCTCATTTTGTTTTATTAGTAGATGACCGCACTTGAATTAAAGGTAAGTGGGACATGACAAGTACTTAAACTACACAGTGAAGTAAGTCAGAGTCAGTCCACTCTGTGCTCGGAGCCATTCAGAGCTGCTCTGTTCATTCAATAAAGAAAAGCCATTACCATCCTTCCATGTCAAACATTCACTCCAGAGTTGGCCGGGACTTTGGGCTTATAGAAAGCCTCTTTTGATTCCTGCGAGAGTCTGCCTGACCCACGCAGGCCTTCCCTCTTAGAGTTAATAGTGCCTAAAAGGCAGGTGAGGGCTTCTGGGGAAGCCGTGCCAATACGAAGAAGCAAATAGCCCTGAGATGAAATGGGCCATGACACCACGATTCAGAGTATCTATTTTATAGGCCTTAAGAAAGAAAAATCAGTAATCAGCTGTCACTTTCTGGAATGACTGCAGATGCCGGTGGTTTGTAGATTCTTTTTCTGATTCATTGGTTTTCTGTCCCGAGCTCGGAGTCCATCACAGGCTTCCTTGTCCCCGAGCGAGCCATCACTTATGCTATCACGGGCTTTGGGTTTAACCTTATAGCTTTCCGAATATGAGCTACAGAATGAAACATATGGCTCAAATGACTGTAATGTAACGACAATACACCAGTCGACATTTATACATCTTTTCAGAAGTGCCAAGCTTCTGAAAATGACCCCTCGCGAAGGTCACATTTGGTTTTGTTTCAGCCATTCAGCGGTTCTCTGTAAATCCAGAAGCACATTATGTGTATAAATTATTAGTCTGTGAATATTATAGTGTATGCTCCTTGTCCCGGTGTCCTCCCCGGGGCCGTGGCTAAAGTGGAAAAGAGTCTGGTAGCTCATATTTCTGGAGAGTGGCACACAAGCGCAGAGCGTGATGGGTCTTGCAGCTGGAGGACCGGGCCTGAGCTGGAAACTCCATCAAAAGTCCACCGCGAGGTCTCTGGCAAACCGTGGGATGACTGAAAGTATCAGAGGAGTGTAAGATCTAAGCAGCATGAGCAAGTACGGGCTAAACGAATGACTTTTAAACAAGATTCCCCAGTTTAGGGTGTTGAAGGAACCCATGACCCACACTTGACTCCAAAGGCAGGTCAAAGAATATTTTAGGCACTGTACATGTGCTACAAGTTGTAGGCAGCACAATTATTTAAGAAAGTGTGTTTGTGCCGAGAAGGTGACCAATCCTGCTCCTGGAGCACCGGTGTCCTGAAGAGTTCAGCTCTAAGCAGCGCCAAAACACTTGTCTGGATGTTTCTAGTGATTCTGATTAGTTGGTTCAGGTGTTTTCAATTAGAGCTAAGCTCAGCAGGACAGTAGGTCCCAAGGATCATATTTGAACACCTCTGTCTAAGCCAGTGGTTCCCAACCCTGGTCCTGGAGGCATCCCAACACTGCACGTCTCGCATGTCTCCTTAATCAAACACACCTGATTCAGGTCAGCGGCTCATTAGTAGAGACTCCAAGATCTGAAATTGGTGTGACAGAGAAAGGAGATATGCAAAATGTGCAGTGTTGGGGTTCCTCAAGGACCAGGGTTGGGAACCACTGTTTTAGGCCAATTGCTAACTTTACTAATAATAATAATATTATACCTTTATTTTATATAGCATCTTTAAAAGTTCTTTTTTCAAGGTAAAAGAAGCATAACTTCACTTTTAGAGGTATTCAGACACAGAAAAGATATCCACAACTTAATCTCAGAAATACAGTTACAGAAATTCACCCGGTTGAGAATGTATATAAATCCGAGTATCATCAGCATAGAAGTGGTAGCTGAGGTTAAGGGATATTAATAGCTGACCAAGAGTATAAATATAAATGCTAAAAAGCAGGTTTTGGTTGTATTGGTTAGTCCTCCAATATGCATAAGCTCTTTAGTTACAGTAGTGGGCTATTTCTAATGCTATAATATAATTATTACTGTTATCTATGAAAGAAAGGCAGAAAAAATTCTCAAGTGCTTTATAATGTTTTTTATTTTCTTAGATACCCAATTATTAAAAAAGTACATAACTAATGCCAGCAAGCATGTGAGCTGTTACCAAACACAAAGGAGGCTGTTTTTGTTATGTGAATAAATAATATCTAGTTGTTGTGGTTTGTTATTTGTCCAATAAATGACAATAACATTTTAAGATTAATTTTTTTTGCTTGATGGATTCCTAAAATATTTGTGTTTTCTCTGTTATGACAGCTGGTCTAATAAATTGTTAAGCACTGTATGTTTTCATAGCATTCAGTTGACACATTTGTTTGAAGGACATTGGGCAGAATGTGGAATAGTGTGTTTTTGTTAACAGAATTAAAGTAAAGATTTGGTTTTAAATCTGAGATTGATCGCAGAAAAAGAAAATAATCAACCAACTAATCGATTATCAAATTAATCGTTAATTGCAGCCCTAATACTAAAGAATGGATGGTAATTGACTCATTCAAAGATTCAGAGTCATTTGTTCATGAATGAGACTGCAGACGTAGTTGAGTCATGCAACATTGTGAACATTTGTGTTGTCCACATTTCTGCAAAGATATTTGAGGAAGACGTTTTTAAGTCAGGATAGATTATTAAGAATAGAAGTATGTGTGTGAAATGTTGTTCCTCAGATGAGTTGGCAGGAATTTGAAGGTTATCCTTTTTATTTTTCTAGCAATCTCAACCTAGAGAAAGCATTGTTTGTAGATGTTTGACATCTGACTGCATAAAATCCTGTTAACTCAAAGACTGTATTTTTTCTATTTCCTCATGTGTCTTCATCTGCTGTGTACTAACATAAAAGTAAAATCATTGTAGTTAACTTACATTTAAGTACTGAGTAATATTAATTACCTACATGTACTTGCTCTATGGTTAGGGTTTAGGTAAGGGTTAATTGCATGTAATTATGAATAAATTATTGTTATTATAGTAGTATCTACATGTATGTAACAAGGACACTGTAAAATAAAGTAGTACCCATTTTTACAGTAAATAAGTCAAAGTGAACATATGAATGTACACAGTACATGCAATGTATCAAATTCTGAAATGTAAGAACATAGTGGTTAAAGACACTTAATAACAAGTATGTCCTGCTTTTCTGTTGTTGTTTTTTTCTGTTCTAATGGCTTTGCTCTCTAAAATCAGCATCCCAAATGATTACACAATTCCTGCATCCTATTAAAGCCAGAAGCTCTTACAAATGACAAGTCCCTTTTTTCTAATTACTAAAGCTTTACAAACATAATGTGCTGCTTTTCTTTTGTTTCTCTGAAGAAGACATTAGCATTTGTGTCTGTATTTAGAGATGGTACAATCTGAGCAAATCATTGCACTCGCTAGATTGCAGCTAATTAAACAAATGAAGCTTAATTAGATGATACATGGGAACAGCCAGTGTAATGAGTGCAATTTGGCCATGGCTGCATCCGAATATGCATACAGTCCTGCCCTACTTTACAGCAGGCGGAAAAAGTTATGTGGGACGAGCAGTGTGTCCAAATTCACAGCGTTCATAAAACTCTAGTACCCTAAAGTGTCATTTGTTAAAGACAATAAAACAAGGCAATTGACACTGGTACTATAAGTAGGTAATGACAACATGATGGACATGGTACTCCTGGATTACATTCATATTATACACATTCATACTATAGAGAATGTACTTTATGGATGGTCCTAGAGTAATTACTTACTCAAACTAAGTGTCTTCTCAAGCAGTACGTGATTCAGGATGCAGACCTATTAACTGATAAAGGCTTTTTAGTCTTTCTTCTGTAAGTATGAACAGATGAAACACTGGATGAAACGCTATGATCTGGATTATTCACTATGATATTTTCTGTGAGGCTTTAAATGAGTAAAGAGTGACAGATAAGAAGCTGTGGGTAGATGGACCTCTTGATATCAACACCAGTGTCCTCCAGGCGTGTGTTGCCCTCTAGTGGAGCATGTGAAACGTTCACTCTACACTCAAGCCAAACTAAGTTTAAACAAGAAATATATTCTGAACTGTTCATAGGATCCACTAAATCTCCTGCTTGAGGTCGAGCGTTTAGCTCCAGCACAGCTGCCAGAAAGCTTCGAGTAATGAAGACCTTGATTAGACAGGTGTGTTTAATTAGGATTGGAGCTAAACTCCAGGAGCACTTTGGACACCCCGCTTGTCTCCATTTTCGTCTAAGCAAGGTACTCTCAGCATTAAGCTAGGGCTGAGCTATAACGTTCAGTTTTACGAGTTTTATTAGAGCAGTGCAGTTCAATTGCGCCCAATGTTAAAATCTGCCACCAACTCATCTAATCCCTAACTACATGGAGAATTCTCAAAGAATTGTGTCTGCGACCGGGAATTATAAACCCATGAAAAACGACAGATCGTTTGTAGAGCGAGTGTAGCTGCCGACTTGACACAGGGCCCAAAGCAGGCCCAGAGAGACTAACATTAAACATAATAAGAAAATGAGCTGAGAGCACTTTATGCTGTATTTCCAACTCTCACACCTGAACACCTCAAGACAACACCAAATCCAGAGTGCTTGTGTGCAGAGTCCACTACAGATTGTGTGGAAAGAATCACAACAGAGGCTTATCAGGACAACAAATATGAATAATACATTCACCTAATATTAAAAGGCTATCAGCTTTCCTGTAGCTCGATTAGTTGAGCATGGTGCCAGCAACTGCAAGGTCATGGGTTCAAATCCCAAAGGAAGCAAAGTGGTAGCAAGTTGAAGTAAAAGCCTCATTTGTTTTGGAAAATAGCAGCACATGCTCTAGAGGATGATGATTATCAGTGTCAATCCCTCTCTTTTTAAAATTTGGTCGTATTACTTTGTAAACACTTCCCTGGGAGCTGGAACAACCAAAACAAAGAAACTCCCTCTGTACAGTACTGTATACGTGGACGCCTTTTTACAGTGTGACTTCAGTCATGGTGCGGATCCTGACAAATGATTATGTGGACATAGTTTATCAGTGTGTGTTTCCTGGGAATCGAACTCATGACCTCGGGGTTATAAGGGCTGTGATCTACATCAACTATCCCTGTAGCACATCACCAAAGCTTTGGCAGGAGTAATGATCTTGAACTGCAGTATAATATGCTGGAACTGATATCAAACGTTCAGACACCTAATCATGATGTGATGACTACAGCAGCACTTAGACATTTGAACTAGCATTACTCACACTTCACAAAACTTCACACATAGTGTGTGTGTTGGCACACAAATGTACTTTAAGTGTAATTCTTCAATCCACTGATTATAATTATATTTTCTTTTTTTTTCCATTATGGAAAGCATACTATAATTTCTCACACGCACAGAGTTTGTGCACCCCATGTTACGATTTGTTTGAAATTGAATAGAGATAATGTTAAAAATAGTGAATAAAAAAAATTAAAACATTCTTCTATAGTTAGAAAACAAATTCTGTATGTATACTTGAAATCTATGCCTTTTACAAAACACCAGTTCACTGTAGTTTCTAGCTGAAATGAACACGAGTCGGTAAAACCCCAACAACTTTTATTCCTTTTCAAATAAATTATCATTACAAGGCCATTATTCATCATACACAGTTGAAAAATGAGCTCAAAACACTTACCATAGCAGATGATTTGTAAACTAGTGCATTTTGACATTTGTGTCACATAGCCAGCTCCATATGTATGGCTTTTCTGACATTGTAAACTTGCTCATTAGCTCACCTAGTACAGCATTAATACTGATGTGAAGCACTCATTTATGTCTAATCACCATCATGAAAATGATGAATCATGAGTCAAGAGCTCAAAGACTAAAAATAGCATGGTTGTTCAACAAGTGTTTTTAGAGAGATTCAGTATCTCCACAAATATACTTGAAGATGATATCTAAAAATTAGAAAATTTTCCCTTTAAACCCTGTTTAGCAGAGCATTTGAGCAGTTTCTGCAGTTTACAAATCACCTTTCTGAAAGCCTATAAATGAATCTACAGCGTCCCACCGTGATAAATGTGTGATTTATTGAGAGCATTTCATCGCTATCACATCGATGCGTGAGTAATCTTGGTTTAAAACTGGGTAAATCTTTCATTGTGTCCCAGTGTCTTCTGCACATTCATTTCTTCAGGCCGTGTCCTGTGCTAATGATGATGACATTAACATCTGCTTTTGAGTTCTTTGGCTCAGCTCAAGTTTATTTGAACCTGGGTTTGAGGGCAGAGAGGCATCTAGTGTTGAAATATTACAGTGTTTTGGCACACACCTCCACCTTCAATAAAGTTCCTTTAAATACTTAATTATTCTGTGTAAAATCCCATGAATGAAGAGCCTCTAAGACTGGACCTCAACAGGCACTGATGAGATTGTACATGCAGACATAGATGATGTCTTCAATTCTGTTAGTTCATCTAAAACAAACAAAATCTGTCATTTACTCATAACGTCATTCCAGACCCACATGATTTTGAATTTGAAACTCAATGGATTGAGCAGAATATTCACAATAATACAATAAACGTGCCATACATACAAAATATTTTTAAAGTCTTCTGTGAGGAACAGACCCAAATGTCAGACCCTGGGGCACAAAAGCATCAGTCATAAGTAGCACATGTATATTTGTAGAAATAGCCTAAAATACATTGTATGGGTCAAAGTGATTTTCTTTTATGCCACAAATCATTACGATATTAAGTAAAGATCATGTTCCATGAAAATATTTAGTCAATTTCCTACCGTAAATATTTCAAAACTTTATTTTTGATTAGTTATATGCATGGCTAAGAACTTCTTTTGGACAAATTAAAAGGCGATTTTCTCAATATTTAATTTTTTTTTGCACCCTCAGATTTTAAAATTGTTGTATCACAACCAAATTTGGTCCTATCCTTACAAACCATACATCAATGGAAAGCTTATTTATTCATAAATCTCAATTTCTCAATTGATCCTTATGACTGGTTTTGTGGTCCAGAGTCACAAATGTAAGTCATTATTCAAAGAAAGCCCCTCAGTCTGGAGCAGCAATAATTCTTAAAATTTTCGGTGAATTATTCCTTTAAACGTTTAGATGTCTACATCTTTTTCTCTCTCAAATTCCATGTACGGTGATATTATGTTGCTACTGGTCTGCAGTCTGACTGAAGCAGGCTGTTCCTGCAAGACTAGGGCAGTGTAATTTGTGTAATTTGGCCACAGAGACCTGAATCATGTCAAGACACAATTCATCCTGCTCTGCTTAATTACTCCCTACAAAGAAAAATACAGAGAACGCAGTGATCCAATAAGAAAAGCTGCTTTTTCAATGAAGCCTAGATTTAACACCATTATTGGTGTGCTATCTAAAGCCCTATTCACATGGGATTAGTATTACCTGGTGACCTCCAGTCATTTGCAATAATTGTGGAGGTTGTCTGTGATCTTAATCCCATGCGAATTGGCCATTTGTAAAGTAAAAATTCCCCTGCAAATGATCTACCATATTTTGCCTGAAAACCAAAACGCTGTGATAATATTAGTCCCATGCGAATCAGCATCTCTGTGACTTGAACTGCATTTGCTGGGTTGTATATAGCCTTGACATCGTTTTCAGGAGGTACATCAGTAAATTTGACTCAAATCACAGGCTTCGATCATGCCTTGTGAATGTACCACACTAAATTCAGATGTGGTGGGGTGGGGTACTTTCAAAATCACCATTTTTCACATATCACAAAATTACAAAATCACCTATTTTTCAAAAGGTCCCGAGATAATGCTAATCCTGTGTGAATAGGGTTTAAGACATCTATGTCTGAGCATCTGGTGAAATATGTAATTTCTGCTCTCCTAGCCTCACTACGCAAAAAACAGAGAGTTCCGATACAGACCCAACCCACAGGTTGAGCTAATGTTGCGATGCGTAAACAGGGCCATGGAGCTGCGTTGTTTTGGTTCAAATTGAAACAAAACTATTAGACAACGTCAAGCACTCTATTGCAGAGAGCCGTGTACTATGGCTATTTATCATGGTCAAACACATTGCAGTTATTGTTTTATTTCTACAACACCTTATGCACTAATACTGAAGAAAACAGTAGGAAATGATGGCAATATCTCAGATGGCATATTGTTCACTTTCTCTGATGATTGGTTATTGCAGACTTTGACTCAGGTTTTCTATGGAACCACTTTGGGACCAATCCATCTTCAGATACTTTCTCACGCACACACAAGTATACACAACTCAACACCACAGCACTGAAGTTCAGATTTCGTTCTAAAACTCACCTCCACCAGCAGGCAGATGGAAAAAAAGTGTATCGAATAGCAATGCAGTGTGACCATTGTGAAAGTGAGTTTTCATGCATCTTCAGGTATTGTCATATCTTGCTGGATCTATCTGCTGCTTTAGACATCCTCCTTTCCACCCTCTCTTCACTGGGCGTCACAGGGATTTTACTTTGCTGGTTTGTCTTCCAGGTCTTTCAGGGTGGCCTGGGGTGAGGAAGTTTCCAATGCACATCAACTGGTTACTGGGGATCAGTTCTTGGACCCCTCCTCTATGCCATGGAGAATTAAGGCAGCTCTGAAGGCAAAACGGGGTCCAACCAGATACTAGCAAGGTGTACCTAATAAAGTGGCCAGTAAGTGTACACAAAATCACTGGGAGCCATCATACAGGCACATGGATTCTCCTACCATTGCTATGACACACAGCTCTATCTCTCATTTCAACCAGATGATCCAGCGGTAGCTGCAAGGATCTCAGACGGCATGGATAAAAGTTCATCACATAAAGCCCAAACTGGAAAACTGAGCTTCTCGATATTCCCTGCCACTTCAGCTATTCAGTATGATTTCTCCATCCTACAAGATTCATCTACAATTACCCCATCAACTTTGGTCAGAAATCTAGGTGTAATCCTAGATGACCAGCTGACCTTCAAAGACCACATTGCAAAGACTGCTCGATCTTCCAGGTTTGCAATGCACAACATCAGAAGATCAGGCTCTTTCTAACGGAGCATGCTGCATAACTTCTTGTTCAGGTCCTTGTCATTTCTAGACACGACTACTGCAATGCTCTTCTATCTGACCTTCTATCACAATCAAACCTCTACAAATGATTCAGAATGCAGCGGCATGACTGGTCTTCAACGAACCCATGTTACACTTCTCTTAATCTCTTCGTACTGGCTGCCAGTTACAGCTTGCATGAAGTTCAAGACATTGATGCTTGCATATAGAACAGCCACCGGCCCAGCACCTGCATACTTCCACTCACTACTACACATCTACATCCCCTCCAGAAGACAGAGATCCGCTAGTGAGCAACGCCTCTTGGTACCATCACAAAGATAACTTTCCAGAACATTTTCTTTCACCGTTCCTGGCTGGTGGAATGATCTTCCCACCCCTATACGTAATGTTGAATCCCTGACAATTTTTCTAGCAACAGCTGAAAACTCGCCTCTTTTGTCACTATCTGACTTCATCCTAGAAAATTAATAAATCATCTTTCTCTGTCTAGATATTACTTATTTGAACAATGCTTGAAACTGTGTCTGTTTGCCTCTTTAAGATTAATCGCTTGATCTATTCCCTAATTCTAAATTGCTTTGGATAAAAGTGCCTGCTAAATTAATAAATGTAAATGTTAATGTATTCCAGCCTTAAGACTCAGCTGTGTTAACCTGTTTCAGAAATTGTATTTGAGAAACAAAATTGAGTTTCATTCCTGATTTTGATTTCCAAGTGTGCTTCTTTAAATCACAAGAACAAATTCTCAACCCAAGTGAACAAAGCTCCACTGCCAGAAATAATGTCTAAATAACTGTCTTGAAACGTTCAGTCTTTTTATTCTGTCTGGAGTCAGATCACTTCCTATTTTTCTGTTAAAACTTGCCAAAGCAACCGTTCTTAAACAGCCCAATAGGCTCACGTATTAAGGCTAATTTATTTTCCTTGGATCCGCTGAGAGTCGGTGTGTTGGCTGAGTCTTTTGGACATAATTGGACACAGCACTGATTTGCAGAAACTCAATATCTGTCACTGCTCAGCTTGTCAGCGGATGAAGCTATCCATGTGACAGGTGTGTTTGAGTATGTTCATCAGGACGGTAGCTCACGTACACCTATCACAGCGGACCGCGGGACGCATTGTGAGGACGAGAGCGAGATCCTGCACCGCTGCCACTGTAATAACAGTCACTCTGTGTCAGTGAGGCCGTGCGAAAACAAATTAGCCGGATGATTAATGAATGAGACGAACAGTTCACAGACTGTCTGCAGAGATGGGACTCCCAGTCAGAAACCGCGGCTGCCCGTGTAAACACTGCTCTCTCAGGGCCTCCATCAATCTGACATGGTGGCCCGTACGACTCCTGCTATCTGTGTGTCCTCATGCCACTCATATTATAGTAGTGTCCATTCATGTTTAACACACTCCCCCACTGCCTGACTGCTTCTAATGTGAGTCTCCTGCTCCTCGACCAGCACCAGCTCAGAACAGAAACACTGCTTTTCAAATACTTCATGTTGCCCCTCACCTTCTCTTTCCTGAAGAAGCTGAATTCAGCTCTGGTTACACTGCAAAAAAATGGTTTTCTTAGTTTTTCGTTACATGTAGATACATTTTTCTAAAAAATGTTTCAAAATCATTAAGAATTTTTGCTTAAATTGTGGAAAATATAACTGCCAATGGGGCAGGAAAATGGCTTCTACACATGGAAGTGACCCAAAATGGAATTTAGTGAACACTGTGTCTTGAGGAGTGCTCACCTGCTTTTGCAACAAATTCAACCACTTTTATTACTGTGAATGACGTATGGAGGATAAGAAGGAAACTACTCAGTCAAGGGCACACAGAAAACATACAGTGTTGCCATCAAAACTGACCTGGAGTTAAACCTGTCTTGTTTGGTGGTTGGGAACATATTCTGAATACTTTCAGACTTTTCTATTTTCTGGTGGTGTAATGCCACAATACCATGTCTTCAGTTTCACTGTGGTCTACACCTATAGATGACATGATTCTCTAGTTGAGATCATTTGACTGTTTATTATGTATGCTTCTTTTCTAGCATTGCATTGATGGTGTGCTCCACTGTTTGTATCATCATAGTTGCTTTTTAAATGCATGAAACATGCCTATATTCTCCTCCTCTGGCTGTACCCATGGTGCAGCAAAGCTTATTAAACTGTACTCAGTCTGGTTCATAACATGACGGCTAATGTTCCCGCTCAGTCTTGCTGCTCACATTAACAGCGCTCATCCATGAAGATTTGGACAGATTCAGTAAATCTCCTCGCGGGGCCAGAGCACACATTACTCCGATGATAAGTTGTGGTTTCTGTGAATGTTCGACAGTCAACATTGAAGCGCGGTGAGCTCCTGCAGTGCTCGCTAAAAACATACAGGAAATATCTGAACTCTCCTTTCCCCTCATTTACCTTGGCTCTCTTTAAACAACATCTCTTTTCTGAGTGTGTTCTGTAAACTCACTTGGTAAAATAGGAAGCAGGAAAATAGCCTTAATAGGTAGAATAAATAGAAATAAATAGACAAAAGTTTAAAAGTCATAACCTCTATCACTGAAACATCAGCTACAGCATTTCTAGAAATTGGTTGGGATTATTCAATTGTTAAAGTTTATTTCAACAAATCTCTTTACACCTTGAATAGCAACACCTTCAGACCACAGCATGATTGAGAATAGCAGGGGTCAAAGCTGACGGTCAGGGCTCTTTTTATCCGAGTGTGTTTTAGCATCAGACAGCAGAGTGAGTAAGAGTGAGGCGGCACAGCAAACAGGATGTGTTGGCCAGGATCAGGGGCCAGTCTAGCGCCCTGGTGCGAGTTTTCAAGCCACCGGGGAGAATTTCCATTCCCATAGTGCAGAGGTGATGTCAGAGCACACGTCTGACTGCTGACTGCTGAGAGAATCCAGTAGACGGACACCCTCTAGAGTGCACACTGTGAAGTGCACTCATTTCATCCGGAAAAAATGTGCTCAAAATAACTCCTTCTAAATGCACAACATTAACCAGTGGAAACCACAGAGTTATGTGAATTATGTTAGGTCCACACAATTGGTCCAAGGAAGGTCTCCGATGCTGGATGAAGGTTTCCTGCGCGTTCTGTCTTTTCGATGCACAAAGTTATTTAATTTAAGTTAAATAGTAATCTGACTCCATTTTATTATGACCTAGCATTTGAGTTAAAATGCCAAATAATATTAATCTGATTATTCTTTTATATTATTGTACTCGTTTATTCGGGTGCAAATGTCGCCGAAAGATATCGTTTTGGCTGTTAGCGTACCTTACGGTCACATTCTCTGTGTATCTGTAAATGTGTCTATTATTTTATTTTCATTCCCTTTTTACTGTGTATTTTACAATTCTGAAGAGGCTGCTTTGTGTTTTGGAAGCCAAAGGTAGTTTGTGGGAGAAGGTTTATATGATCCATGCCTGTGTATTTCAAGCTACTGTTATCTATTGTTGACGGTGTAATGCAGTGCACAGCTTGTCAGATTTTAGATTCAGTCTGCGTATGGTGAATTAAAAGTACTTTAAGGACTGTAAACAACATAAAACTGCAAATGTGAAGATTAATAGTGATTGAAAGTCCCTGGGCGAGCGGGGTGGCTACAGAAGGGCGTCTCCGGACCTCTGGGGGCTTGGCCATGTGAAGGGCTGCAGGTTTTTACTGCGGCTCCTGTTGGTAATGAAGGCCACTGGGGCCGCGAGGGGTGCGGGGCTCTGGATAACTTACTCTTTTGTGTACACAGAGCAGCACTGTGTGGGTGTTTCTTCAACTATGGCCACTTTTGGGCTAAGAAATCTCTCGCAAACACACTCTCATTAGTTTATTTAATTTGTTTACCAACAAAGCTCAACAGTGAACTTACATTAGGCTTAGATTATTGTCACTTTTGTCGTTTTTTTTTCTTTCATTTCACCACAATGCCATTTATCTGCATTCATGCACCCAGTACAGCATTACTAGTGATGTGTAGTGCTCGAGTACGAGTTCTGTGAAACACTATTTACAATAAAAGAGCTCAAAGACTTATAGAAGCAAGCTAAGATGCAGATAAAACTGAAACTTTAAGTGCTTAATGAAGCACTTTTTATTTAATTACTCAGTTAGGAGTATTGTCCAATATTGGCATGTATTGTAATAAAGGGATAATATGCAATATGGAGTCCATCCCAGCATCTCTGGACAAAAGCAGGAAAATCCTTTGGATATATGGCCAGTTCATCACAGGATGACACATAATAACTCATACTGATCATACCACCCACCTCTGAAAATCTCCTGTACAGCGTATCTACTCTGTTGTTCCCGATTACAAAAATACACGTCCAAGAAGAAAACTCTAAAAAACTGCTTAAATATATTGTGTGCAAAGGTAAATATGCAGGACATTTCTGGTAAAGCATGGCTTAGATCATCTCAGAAAGTCTTGTTTCAGCCAGGATGGGAGTATTTGAGCACATCTGTTGTAAATGATTTAACATAAGAGATGCTAGTGCTGAAAAGCAATGAGCTATGAAGCGTTGCCTTGTCTGCTTTTAGAGCTCATCATTCAATTCAGAGTTGGAAAGCAAAACCAACTTCAGTATCCTAATTCACTCTGCCAGTGAATTACCATGTGCTCAATTATGACCATGATATGAAAAGCTGCTGTAAGATTCTCTAAGACCCTTGGATTTAGAAAATCCTTAAATTAGTCAATTTTTGCTGTGCCTGCTGCAAATATATTTCAATAGTCGCTGAAGCTCTTTGGCCCGTCAAAAGCCATGATCTGTGCCAGTCTGAGCTTTGCTTATTTTAGCTAATCTTAGTTTAGTAAATTATAGGACCTTAAAACATATGCACTGCATTTTACAATTTTAGAATCACTATTAAATGTTTAATGTTTTAGAAGAAATTAAGATTTTATTACCAAAGGATGCAAATAAATTGTTCAGAAATTGCAGCAACAGATGTTCAAACCTTCTTGCATTTATTTAGCAGTTCAGCTAAAGGTTCATGGGCTTTATTTTTTAGTTTTTTAGTACTTCTTCTTTGTCAGATTGTTTTTTATGTTAGTCACAAGGGTGAGAATGATCAGAAATATTGGTGTGTGAGTTATGCACAAGTTTTTGGTGGCCATGGAGAAGCCTTATGGTTGTTTCTAGCAGTGATTGTGATGTGGCCACTGTTAATGTACCACAACCTTCTTCTTCCCCAGCTCCTGTTCAGGAAATAACTCACTTTCCCTCCACCTCAGCCCCACAAAATCACACAGTGGGTGCTAGTGAAATACTGCATCTTTATTTGCATTTACACTTGATTTTACAGTATGTGTAAAACATAACAGTGTACTAACCCCAGAAACTACTGGTAGTATGAACTACATGGGTTAATCTTAAGTTAAGGGTCAGTATCTAGTTATTATTGTAATTACTAAAATAAGGACATAGTATGTACAGTATTGTTCAAAATAATAGCAGTACAATGTGACTAACCAGAATAATCAAGGTTTTTCGTATATTTTTTTATTGTTACGTGGCAAACAAGTTACCAGTAGGTTCAGTAGATTCTCAGAAAACAAACAAGACCCAGCATTCATGATATGCACGCTCTTAAGGCTGTGCAATTGGGCAATTAGTTGAATTAGTTGAAAGGGGTGTGTTCAAAAAAATAGCAGTGTGGCATTCAATCACTGAGGTCATCAATTTTGTGAAGAAACAGGTGTGAATCAGGTGGCCCCTATTTAAGGATGAAGCCAACACTTGTTGAACATGCATTTGAAAGCTGAGGAAAATGGGTCGTTCAAGACATTGTTCAGAAGAACAGCATACTTTGATTAAAAAGTTGATTAGAGAGGGGAAAACCTATAAAGAGGTGCAAAAAATGATAGGCTGTTCAGCTAAAATGATCTCCAATGCCTTAAAATGGAGAGCAAAACCAGAGAGACGTGGAAGAAAACGGAAGACAACCATCAAAATGGATAGAAGAATAACCAGAATGGCAAAGGCTCAGCCAATGATCACCTCCAGGATGATCAAAGACAGTCTGGAGTTACCTGTAAGTACTGTGACAGTTAGAAGACGTCTGTGTGAAGCTAATCTATTTTCAAGAATCCCCCGCAAAGCCCCTCGGTTAAAAAAAAGGCATGTGCAGAAGAGGTTACAATTTGCCAAAGAACACATCAACTGGCCTAAAGAGAAATGGAGGAACATTTTGTGGACTGATGAGAGTAAAATTGTTCTTTTTGGGTCCAAGGGCCACAGGCAGTTTGTGAGACGACCCCCAAACTCTGAATTCAAGCCACAGTACACAGTGAAGACCGTGAAGCATGGAGGTGCAAGCATCATGATATGGGCATGTTTCTCCTACTATGGTGTTGGGCCTATTTATCGCATACCAGGGATCATGGATCAGTTTGCATATGTTAAAATACTTGAAGAGGTCATGTTGCCCTATGCTGAAGAGGACATGCCCTTGAAATGGTTGTTTCAACAAGACAATGACCCAAAACACACTAGTAAACGGGCAAAGTCTTGGTTCCAAACCAACAAAATTAATGTTATGGAGTGGCCAGCCCAATCTCCAGACCTCAATCCAATTGAGAACTTGTGGGGTGATATCAAAAATGCTGTTTCTGAAGCAAAACCAAGAAATGTGAATGAATTGTGGAATGTTGTTAAAGAATCATGGAGTGGAATAACAGCTGAGAGGTGCCACAAGTTGGTTGACTCCATGCCACACAGATGTCAAGCAGTTTTAAAAAACTGTGGTCATACAACTAAATATTAGTTTAGTGATTCACAGGATTGCTAAATCCCAGAAAAAAAAAAATGTTTGTACAAAATAGTTTTGAGTTTGTACAGTCAAAGGTAGACACTGCTATTTTTTTGAACACACCCCTTTCAACTAATTGCCCAATTGCACAGCCTTAAGAGCGTGCATATCATGAATGCTGGGTCTTGTTTGTTTTCTGACAATCTACTGAACCTACTGGTAACTTGTTTGCCACGTAGCAATAAAAAATATACTAAAAACCTTGATTATTCTGGTTAGTCACATTGTACTGCTATTATTTTGAACAATACTGTATATGGGGAATAGGACTGAAAAAAATAAAATGCAACCAAATTTTCAATGCCTTCCAATCAGTCATCCACCAGTATCCACCAATACTCACTAGCTATTCACTTCTTTTCTTCCCTGTTCTATGTTGAACTGTCTTTAATTGAATTAAATATACAAAACCAAAAGTTAAGCAGCTAACCACCAAACAGAAACTGAGCTAATGTCTCAATTCAGACTGACCAGACAGGCCAGTTTGAAATCCATGAATGCTTGTTCCAGCGCCTGGCACGCAAAGCACAGTCCATCTTTCAGAAAAAGACTCCGCAAAGCCAGCAGACATTCAAGAATTTTATATTTTATTGGAGTAGGTTTAAAGGTGTTTTATTGCATATGTAATACAATCCTGTACAAACATAATGAAAGGTAAACTCTAATTTCCAAAGACTGCTTGAAAACTAAAGGGAGAGTGACATATGCAATATTAATATTTCAAGTACTATTTTTTCAGTGTAGAGAACAGCCATTCCTACTTCCATGTTTCAAAATAACGTATGCCAGCAGTCTGCTTGTTATTCTTGGAAGCTGTGACACAGATTCTCTTATCAAAGCTTGCCTTGGACTGACATTTAGTCCTGTTGATGTTGGCACATCTGGGTTTGGGTTCAAGCATGGCTTGAGTTTGAGCGTGTTTGAGTCTACCTCAAATTCTAATATTTCACATGACTTTTTGTTTGTATTATGTTTTATTTCCATGATTGTTAACATTAAACCAATCATCAGATTACAATGCTTAAAACAACTTTGGAAACAATTACAAACATATAATTTAGCATTCATGCAGTAACCAGCAATAAACGTGCATGTGTAGTTATACTCAGTCATCAGTAGGGACCATTTTACATCTTGACACTTGGTCAGTGGAAGATGTCATTCCTGATGCCAACACAAGTAATGCAAACCAATGTGTTGTTAGTTGAGGGTGCATGAAGGGTGTAATGACTTAGATGCAGAGTTCTTAACACTTTCCCCGTTATTGGTGTAATTTTTCTGCAATCCAAATTTTCACTGTTATACAGTAAGAGGCACTGTAACACATCTCTGAAATATTATAGAATCTCCAGATTTGAGAACAAGTGAAGAAGCAGCAGAAACAAGCAAAAGAAACATTGCTTACACAATGTTAGTGCACCTTAAAAAGAGTGAAATAGTTAATCGGGTAAAGTATGGAACAAAGACATGTTAGGAAGATAAACATGCAATAGCAGATAATCAGACACACAAAACATAATACAGACAAGAGAGCACACAAGTATAATAGAGTGCCACAAGGCTCTGTCTTAGGCCCAATGTTGCTATTCATGCTATAACATTTTAATCAATATATTGTTTTCTGTAAGTGAGTAAACAAGATGATTTTCACATAATTTAGAAAGAAAAATTCTAGGCTACAAGCTCCAGTTCTCAAAAGTCCCGGGAACCATTGTTCTTTATGTGTTTTATTGCCTTATTCAAGTGTTTTAACATTTTTAGTTTTTCACTAACCACGCATAACATTTTTTTTTCTCAAAAACACAATCATGTACATGCATGCATTTCACATATTATTATAGCCCAGATTGTGCTGATTACAGTGAGATTAGACGTCACCCATTTAGATATTTATAAGAAACTGAAAAAAGCACAAATGTCAGGGAATGACAAAACTTTCCAGGCCCCAAAAATACCCTTAGACCTCAGAGGGTTAACTTCCAAATCCTTATTAATTTCTTTTTTCTATTTCATTATTCTTATTTGTATTAACATTTTTACTTTTACAACCAATATGCATTAAAAACACTTATTGTGTGCATAGATGATTGCATTGTGGTACCATACAGGCATCCACCCTGCTATCATTTTCAGCACTCTGTTTCCCCCATGTACTGAATATGTCTACTGTGAATACATAAGAATTATAAAATGTTGACATCTTACAGGTTGGCAAGAATTTAAATCAGCATGGTGGTGGCATGTTCCAGCCAAACTCTAGGCAAGTCAGCCACCACAGGAAATATTTTGGTTCTTTCTCCTAGACCTTTCCGATAGTAAAAAAGCTTAAGTATTGGTGGTCACTGGGTAAGTAAGAGTCTGTCAGATGTTGAAATTAAGACTTGTGTAAGTCTGATTAAAAGTGGTTTAGAGGTCTGCCCAGAGCTGTCTATTCCACACTCTTGGTTGTAAATCTCAGGTAGGGAGATGTCATGGTGGCATTCATCTCTGACTGTACCACACACCTTTCAATACCTAATCCTGTCGGAGAGAGTCACACTCACTTTTTCCAGTCACTTCAAATTTACCGGTGTAAGGGATGAAGCATGATTTAGATATTTACAGTGCCTACCCGACGTAAACCACATTGAGATGAATTACATTACTTCATTAACTACCTGGTAACATTACACAATTTAATCAAGCTATAAGATGACAAATCCTATACTGGATATGCAACAAAACACTGGGAAAATGTATAGTGAACTTGATTCACTGAATAAGGAGGTCTCGGTGGACTCCCTCAGCCCGTTGGGCAGTGAAGGAACAATGGCACTCAGTGTGGTTAAGTGCTTATTTACCAGACCACACCACCAAGAGCAGCCCTGTGTGGTCCGACAGAAGAAGAGATATGAATGTACAGTTGTTGATGGACAAAGTGCATCTAATGGACTTCTGGAATCATCATCTACTCAGCCTGCTATGACAAGAGACCTGTCGGTACAGTTTTCAGATGAGTCAGTTTCCTCTATACTTACTATACTTCACTTGTACTCCTCAGAGGAGTCTGAATAAATGCTTCAGAACAGAATTGAAAGGCTTTATCATTTTTATGTATGATGTATACACCTGTTTTGTTTTTATTTTTCAAAAGGTTGGAGGTTTGACCACTACCAATGGGTGAACCATTCTCTAAAGAGTTGCTCAGGAACCTTAAGGCCTAGATTGCGTTAAATATCCTCTCACTTTGGAAAGTAAGTCTGACGGTCCAACAACCTTGGAAATGCCTGATCCCATGTCCACACTGGAATCACAGGGCAAGATTTCATTTCATCCTCCTGCATAGATCCTGTTGTCAGATGTGCCTCTTAGCATGCTTAAAATAACAGAATCTCTGATGCAAGAATGCAGGAATAATTGGTAGTCGAGATAGTTAGTCACGCTTCAACTCCAAGAAAGCACAACTGGAAAATGATTCATTGAAAGAAAAGCAGAACAATTAGGTCTTGTTTCAGTGTATCTATTATTTAAACAGTGTATGTTTTTCACTTCATTTGCTCCAAGGGACCTTTTATTCATTAGTGTTTTGCTCTGGACTGGTGTCCATTATACTATAGCAGCAAATGAATTCATTGCTTGACCCTGGAGGCTGAACAGAGGGTTTTCGTCCCGCACCCTGGAGATTAATTTTGCTTAACATATTCTGACAGGAAAAGCCTACTAGTAGCCAGTGCGGCTTTTACAGGGGTCACAAGTATTCTCAACTGAACACACCCAATCTTTCAGTGGCCCACGCACAGTAATCCTGTCAACACATAAGTTACAACAAGTTCCGTCTCTACGCCCATAAATTGGTTCAGTTTCATTTTTAAACCAATTACAGGAGTAGATCATTTGTGCAGCACTTCGCAAAAGAGCTTGAAAACATCAAATTAATTGTTTTATCCAGCTAGTGGTGGGCTATAATGCAGTTAATGAATATTTTTATTCTATGAACACCATGAGTGATACATAGTGGTTACATAAAAGTGAGAAGAAAATACCTTAAAAAATGGACAAAACTCAATATTTACACCTTAGATCACATATCACTAAGATGACTGGTGGCAGTTACAATAGTGCATATCGTTCATGATGGACCTACATAAAAGACGCAAAAGGGTGACTGTTTAGCTTGGCCACAAGTCTCACCACGGCCAATCAGACAACGAGGCATGGGTATATAGAGCTGGCATTCATGCACACCGTTTCCTTATTCCTCAACCCTGTGCTGGACTGCGGCCCAGAACCTGTTTGGAGCAAAACCAGCTGCGTGTTCACTGCATGCAAACTTACCATTTAGGTTGGCAAAGAGTTAAGTCCTTCTGACTGGAAATTCAGCACAGACGACATGTACGTGATTGAGAAGAATGGCTGCTCCAAGCTCATGCTGTCCATCCCAAAACTGGACACATTTCATGGTTAAAGGTCATAGTGGAAAACAGATTTAATTGTTCTCCACACAGACCAAGTACAGTCAGCCTGGGGCAATAGCTGATCCGTTTGCACACATGGACATTTGCAGATGTGGCCTCTTCGTGATATCCCGCCATTGCTTCACTGTATTAAGATCCCCCCATTTTTAATTGATTAAAGTGTTGTTAGACATGACTTACAGCCCAGAGTACCTTATTGCTTTTATAAAATAGTATTACATAACGCAAATATTAAAGAGCCAGTAAGAAGAAAATTCTAAGCTTCCTATCACTGTTTTTAAGTCCTGTACATTAGGTTTAAATCCATCCAAGGTTAAAAAACATTGTCATTTTGTCAAAATATCATTTTAAATTACCTCAATTCTCAGAGATCCCCAAACGGTTCCCGCAAAGCTGTTCAAAAGATTCAGTTTACTTAAACCCCACCTTTCGGGTAGCATACTGTGTTCTGATTGGTCAACTGACATAGTCAGTTTTGATTGGTTGTTCCGCACACACCTCCACGGTAAACCATGCGTTAGCATCTGTTTGGGATGAATTATGTCTTATTCCTCTCATCGCGAAGCAAACAGTAAAATAAAAAACTTGAACAGTCTCGCTGCTTTTTCTTCTGTGTGGGTGTATTCAAGCCGCCTGCTTCAGTTTGAATCTGAATAGCGCGTTCAGCGCGGGGGCGTGGTCACATTAGATATAATGAAGGGAGACGTGAAAAACGGACATCGCGTTGTTTTCATATGGATTACTTTATCACAGAATATCTGTTAGCAGCACTTATTTAGTTTTAAAGTAGACATGTCAAGCTTTCTATAGATATCTCTCTCAGGTCTCTTCGTTGAGTATTCACGGAGTTACACTTCATTTTAATGACGTGTTTATACATTAAGATCAGCGCAGAGAAAGGCTGCAGACATCACACATACTGATAAGACGCTCGGGAGAAACAAACACATAACTTCATAATCATACTTCGCGTTGTGATTCGGAGATGCTCGTTGGTCTAAATAAAGTTGGTAATGAACCCTCTTTTATGGCCAAACGCTTTGAAAATCCCGCCTTGTACTCACCGAGATTAGAAAAGCAGTCATCAGTGAAATGTTGTGAACCGAACAAAAGGGATTTGTTGTACTGCTCTGGTATTGTGGTAAAAGTGAATTTTAGCCATTGGTTCTTCTGATCTTCATTCTTTGGCAGTGAAAATAAAACAAACTTGCCTTTACAATTAAAAACACACTGTCTCCTCGACATGATGCGATCACACCAACCAGAGCGTCTGTGTGTGTGTGGGGGGGGGGCAGGTCAGAGGTCGTTTCTCTCAAGACGGTAGGCGGAGATTATTATGAAAAGTGTTCTAGTGACGTACATAGAGATGGGCAAAAGATTTGAAATCTATAACGACTCGTTTCAGCGATTCAGAGTCGACTCCTTACTTTAGAAGCCAATAACTTTATAAATCGTGTACTTTTTGGTTTAATTACTTTGCACATTGTTTACACTGATGGACAACTACATAATACACTGTAATACAGGTAATTTTAGATTTCCCATCGGTGTGGCTCTTTAAAAACCACTCAGTTTATGAAGTAACATTGGAGCAGACCTGTCCAGGTACCAATATAGAAATCCTTGAATGGAATAATGCCTTAAACAAACCCACATTACTCTGAATTCACTGCATCCACAACCTAATTCTGTTTCTGCTAATCAAAGAGAGTAGTAATTGCGTCTTCAGCAGCACAAACACGTGAGCAAACATTACAACTTGCGTCATTTCTTGAGAACAATATTCGTGTTGAGCCTGAGGCACAGAATAAAAAAATAAATATTTATTTAAAATAAACAAACTACAGGCCATTATAGTAGCTGCTTGAATTTCTTGCAATAATTAGGCCATTGGCAGACACGGTTATAATAGGAAAAAACTAGGTGTTAAGAGTCCTTCAGGCTCCGAGGGGTGACCTGTGGAGGTGGTGGTTCGCTGGAGCTGATAAACAAGTAAACGGCAAACATGACCCCAGACTCGTTGCTTTTAAGAGGGATTTACACCAGCAGATTTCCAGGGCCACCACCAGCACTGACAGTTTAATGTGTTTGAAATGTTGACTGCTTTAGAAACAACCTTTGGGAAAGACTGCTGCTTATTATTGTTTGCATGCACTGATTCGGTAATCAGCTCGTAGCATTGTGCGAACCGTTATTTTTAATAGCGTGTTAATGTCAGGCCGTCAGACCTGAGGTGTGTGAGTTCAGCCCAGTGCTGAGAAAGCCTGTGTGTAGCACATTAGTGACTGGAAAACACTGACATCACCAGCACCAGCGGTAGCTGCCGTAACACAGACACCTCTGGAGTGACAGGGTTTCTTCCTCTCCGTGTGGCCACACAGCACAGGACAAAGTGTCATTTCATCTGGACTCCACACGGCAGCAACGAGCACTTTGGGTGTGCATGTCTGGAAATTAGGCTACGAGGTGGCAACAGAACACCACCTCCCTTTTTCACAGGTCAAAACTGAGGTATTTATGACTTTGACATTTAACTCATTTATTGTGGAAATATCCTCTAGGCATCAGATTACTCTTCGCTAATTTCGTTTAAAAGTCCAAAATAAGACATGAACTACGGAGCCCCTATTGTAGACTAAATCGTGTGCACGATTTACTAATTGATTCCCTCAATGTACTAAAACGTGCACACGTTTACTATTGCGTTCCCTTGATTTACTATTTAGTTCACTCGATTTATAAATTGTGCGCATGATTCACTAATTTGTTCCCTCGGTTTGTTAAATCATGCACACAATTTAGCAAATCGAGGGAAAGCAATAGTAATCGTGTGCACGTTTTAGAACAGTGAGGGAACAAATTAGTAAATCATAAATCACAATTTATTTATTTTTTCTTGCATGTCATGTGTGAGACTCCGTAATGAAATGATTCTGTCAATTTAATAAAGAAACTTGCCTAATAAAGAAAAATCTGTGCATTTAACCTTTGACTAACACTGTGTGAACGTGGAAGTGTTGTGCAGTATTATTTTGTTTGTGTTTGGTGACTGGATTTCTAAACCCTCCTTCAGGCTCTCAATCTGTGTTTGGGTTCTAGCAGAGCTTCCCATCTTTCCCGTCTCCTCACATCTCCCAGCCTGACGTGAGGACTCGTGCTGCCCTGACAATATTAATTACAGACTAATTAGAGCAAAGAAAACAGAGGTTCATATTCCTATTTTGACTGAAAAGGTACTCTTATTAATCTGGGAGAGGGGCGAGGATGCAGGGAGGAAGCGTAAGCTGCGAGTAATGAAATAGCACAGCTCCTCACAGTCCACGCTGCTGTTCTGGAGGAAGCCCTCGGTGACAGGAGACACATTCCTCCACTTGAGTTTGTGTGTTTTGGAGCCTGTCGGGTCTCGGCCATTGTTAGAGCGTGACCAGGCCACCGGAGTAGGACTTAATTATACAAACATCCAACCACATGACGTGATTGACATGTAGAATTCTCCTAAACGCCTGATTCAAAGGTGCGGACTGGTAATTTGTTATGACAGGACTCACTCCAGGCTGTATCAACGTGGTTGCTACTTCTTATTTTATTTCCATGGAGGTCAAATATCTGCCCGAAAGGAAGCAAAATCCTGCTCGGTTTGGTTTCACACTCCAGAATTATGCAAATAAAGAAATCAAGCTTGGTGAGAAGTGATTGGGCCTTTTCACGTAATTGTATTCTCATAATGTATCTGGAATATTATTTCTAGAGGTTTCATTCCAGATGGAACCCAAATAGCGGTGTTTCCATTAGCATTCAAATTGTGCAAATTAAAAGAGCAAATTGCAAATACGCCTAATGGAAGCATGTCAGTTTTGCAAAATATATTTAGCAAAAAAAAAGTTTTTACGCGCACAGGAGGTGGTTTTTCAGGCAATTCAAAAAATGAATATTTGGAATGGAAAGTTGTTTTTTTACAGGTCACGTGGCATATGTTAAAAATAATATGATCATTCTTTAACCTCAAGAAACATTTAATACGTGACTGCTCTCCAGTATAAGAGTCTTTCCATACCATTACTGTGCACTGCGGTGCAGTGTGGATCTGATACAGCCACTGAAGATGATTGAGCCCACTCTAGTCAATGATTGGGTTTATTCCTGCCTCACTTCACACGTTTAAGAAGCGTCTCTGTGCTGCTTCTGTAAACGCATACACCTCCAAATATAGGCAAAATCAGTTGCCATGACTTATTGCGAGAAGCAAAATTTACATTTTAGTCACATAACATTGGTCAATGGAAACACCATAATTAGGGTGACCATATGCACCGTTCATACGGGACACGTCCCAGCCAGAATTTTAATAATGCCTTAAACATCCAGAGCAGCTTGACCAATAACATGCAGGTATTGTACATAGTCGACCAATCGTGGGGCTGCGTGTGAGAAGGTGAGATCTAGAGGGAACAATCAAAGCTATGAAAATATGCGCACGTGTTTGTTCGTTCGATTGACTTGAAGCGTCGCTGCGCACAAATAAAAAAAAAACAAAAAAAACAAAGTGCGCCACAATCCTTCAAGTCAAACGAACGAACATACACGTAAAAGCGATTCAAAAGCATAAGGAGCCGTCTACTCTGTTTTTTATAGCTCTCATGAATGTATCACAGCGATCAACCTGCACAGTACAAATAGCCAAAACCTGGATATTTTAGGCAATATTAAAATCCTGGCTGGGACGTGTCCCGTATGAATGGCACATATGGTGTCCCTAACCATAATTTCACAATACTTTTATTATTAACATTTATAAAATATCACTACAGTTTTGTGCAAATCTGTAATGGAAAATGCATTTGGGTAATCGAACACATGACCCAAATGTACCATGGTAAGAGCTCAAACAGTGACATGTAGATGAGGACAAGCATAGAAAATGTGTGTACAATTTAAAAAATATTCTAATTTTATATAAAAAAAAAAAACATTGGAATTATTAAATTTCAAATATAAGCATCTGTTTCAAGTAACCTGGATTTATGTACAGGTATGTTGTGGTTGGTGGCATAAAATTCAGAATATTTCCCCACTTCACTTGTAATTTTTTTTTGTAGCCCATTTTGTTACGCTACTTTATGTGAAGAGACAGCTGAAGTGTGTTGTGACCTGCTATTTCCAGTAGGTGGCAACACAAAAGAAAATGTAATCACCAATGACTAAAGTTTACACATATATATATTTTTTTTTTTCAGAATCTATGAATATGGCACAAAGGGAACGAGTCAGTCTATTGTTCGTTATCTGGCTCGGTGTTCATCTCAGCAGTTCAGTCAATGTACTGTTTGAGTAAATGAATTACTCCGGGATGATGTTTTTCTTACCTTTCTGGACATGGACAGTATACCGTACACACAGCTTACGTAAGGAGGCCTTACATGTTAGGAACAGCATAAGGGTGAGTTATTAATGACTTAATTTTCCTTTTTGGGCGAACTAACCCTTTAAACAATCTCCCCCCTTTAAAAGAAAGGAAACCCACAAGAAAAGGTGTTGCTTACCTCATTCGTAGACCTCATCACTTCGGACACACACACAAACAAGGGTAAAGCAACAGGACATAAACCCCTGGACCTTTATGGTCCACAAGACCAGAACACGGAGCAGAATAGCCCTGCCCCACTTAGACTTGCTTCTTATAGTAAAGTAAAGTGTAGCAGGTGTCATCAATGACAAGGCATCTCTCACTCAATGCCACCGGGCGTGTCTTCCCATTAGGAATATGCAAAAGTTAAAATGGAAACTGACTCCAAGGAATCCACAAATCATGATAAAATTAATCTGGTCACATAAGCACCTTTATTTTTAAGAGATTTCACTGGGAAAACCAATCTGGCACAAGAGCTCAAAGCATCTCTAGAGCCCCTTTTCCCCTCTGAATAAGATAAAGAGCCCAAGGGTGGAAGTGCTTGGTCTAACAGAAACAGACTAACTCCAGGGTGCTGAAAACAGTCTGAAGTTTGCCAGGCTCTTTTTCTGAGTGCAGGCGCTGTTATCTAGCAACAGCCCACAGTGAAACGGTACAGGAAATCTCTGATTGATGACTTCTGTTACATGCACTGATGGAATGACGGCTTCAAAAGGCACTATGAAAGAAAACCAGCGCTGTCTGTCTCTTCTTCATCTCAGGAGGCCGGAAGGTACGTGGGTGTCCATTGACTGGACAAAATGTCTCTATTTTCTTGTGGTTCTTTATTTTGACCTCACTTTATCTTTTCAGATTTGGATACTCTGACTGAATGGGTGTCATTGTGGCTGGATGCAGTCCTTTGAGATGCTAATGTCTCTGCAGACAGATGCCACCAATTACCAGGTAAACAAATGTACGGACTTAAACAAGAAACCTATATATTTTAGAGAAACAATCTTTAATATTTGATTTCCTAGTATCTATGACTCGCAAAACCATAGTAAAACAAGGTACATATTTACAGTATAGGCCACAACAGAACCAAAATAATATTATGATTATGATATATTATTGAGATCATGTAAAAAGTCGGAAACACCAATTTTTACACTTTTACACAAAATATGTCTAATAGTAGTTCACTACTGAAAGTGACTTTTTTTGAAAATGCAAATTTTACGTAAATTCAAGTTAAATGTCTTTACAGAGGTCCTACTTGCCAAAATCAATGCGGCCTTTAACATGACACGAATAGTATTAATTACATCCGGCAATCGTTGTATTTGTTGCTTGCTGTACATGATATGGGAACTTCTTTCAACACTTAGCTCAGCAGACCTCTGTGATTGTTCCTGCAAGCTGAGCTGTCTTCTGGGAACCCAACTTGTGTGTAGTTCCAGGCTTCACTGAAGTATCAACATTTTACATTAGCCTGTCCAGTGAAGCTGAGTCAGATCTTTTATGAAGCATTTTTAGCCATTTAGGGCGTTTGAAATAGAATAGGTCATCTGAAGTGAAATTACACCTAAAAAGCTCCCTGGGTATGATTCCTTTTCACTCACAACTCAAGAAATCCCTGGTAATCAGCCTCATGTGTGGCTAACCTCACTTTATAGGGGCCCGTGATGACAGGCCTCAGCCACTTTCTGGAAACAGTGGGCTCAGTCTCGTGAAATAGAGAGCTTTCAAAAACTCAGAATGATGAGAAAACTAATGAGAGCTCCATAATGGACATGAAAGATCACTGGGTCAGCGTTGATTTCACTTGCATGATATTCAATATTTATTGGTGCATTCAAACTAAACTTATTTTTGGTGTCTTGAACTTACATTCCACCGTTGTTACCAGTCCTGCTGAAGCTGGTTTTACTGTCTGTTCCATATGTTTGTAAAACATTCACCAACGAACCTTATCTTGGCCAGGAGCCCACACAAATCCACATGACCCCAGGAGAGCTATGAGACATACCAGCCCAACGGCCATTCCTCTAAAGAGCCACAGGAACTCATCTTCCCCGGTGACCTGCCTCTCAGGCGCGACACCGAGGTCAAAACAAAGACCCTGCAGCGTTATCCAAACATGCCGAAAGCGATGTGCAGTTACGGCTGTCATTTCATCAGCCCCGCTATTCGTCCCTCATTCCTAAAAACATAGGTAGTGCAGATCTTTCATGTTTGTTGGATTAAAGGACAAGACACAACCTCCACAGACAATCAGGTTCCTCAAGAGGGAGATCAGTAAAGCGTGAGATGCTGCAAAACACATCTGGACTCCAGTCCCTCGGGGATGGATGTAGGATGGAACGGGTCTAGACGAAGATGAGGGTGGAGATGAGGAAACAGGGCCTCCAGGAACATGATACAGCATCCCACTCAGGAAAAGATCCAGAGCTGGGCTAGATAACCCAGTGGATGTGGCCTGGCTTGTTTTATTAAGGCATCATGTTTAATTCATGGAGCCTCGCTCTAAGAGAACACATGTGGCAAAGGCGCCGTCATATTCCAGAGATCCGCTTTCACAGAATGCAAAGTCCCAAATGAGGACACCTCTTGGTAACCTAAGGGAAATCTAATTTCGGAACGCTATTGAGCTCGCAGGACGATGGGTTTGGATTATGTCGATACCAAATTTAATGCCAAGCTTGGGAGGCCGGGAGTTGTGTGTGAATGTAAGTTTAGGAAGTCTTTGTTGACTCACTGACAGACTAATATCATTATCACAGATCGGAGTGTTTTATTTGTTTGTATAGCTCCCACTCCACATTGCAGCGTCCTCTAGACATCTCCATGAGCATTTCCCATTCACATCTGGCTTCTCTCTGTCTTTTGGGCTTGGACACTCACTTCCTCCCAGTGGTCACATGGTTGCATTTTGATGCTCATGCCTACTTCTGCCTTAGTTTAAAATCACATTCAGTTATTTTGTGTTTCCTTCAGTGGTCAGAAGGTGCATCAGCTGTCGCGTAATTTCATCCCAGCCCTTTCTGGACATGCCACCTCAGCAGGGAGTCGCCTCTGACATCCTGAGGCCACCTGAAAGTAGAGGAAGTCTCCAAATAAGGTTCTGGCCTCAAGGCTTGGTTTCCAGACAGGCAACTGCCATGCGGCCTGTGTGTGGTTTTGATATCCGTTCTGTTGCTCTACAGGAAGCAGAGGTCAACAGCAGGAGGAATCATCTGTTGATCATCTGGGATGCAGAATTGCTGGGCCCCTGTTTTGCCCCAACGTTAAAACATTTCTGCAACAGCACACAAATGCCAAGAGACCAAAGAGGATGTTTTCCATCAGCTGGCTCCCAAATATTGTAAGATGCATGGCGGTAGACACCATTAGGATGTGATTTGAGACCATGGAAGTAACCGTGATCCATGTCCATGGAGACTCCTCAAAGGATATTCTTTATTGGAGAGGAAGAGGGGTGCCTGCTAGGATCCCATCAGCAGAGCTATCAACATATCTGCAGTAACGTGTCTGGAGTAATGTACCAAATTCAAACGAGTGAAGATTTTCTTCAAGACAAGCCGATGTCTAGAATTAAAAGAGAAATGCTACATCCATGTCACCCAAATGTGGTTTTATTTTTCCCTCACATGCGAGAGAGATAAGTGGGTTGCACTGTTTCCTCACAAAAGGAGGCCTTTCTGTTTGGATTATGAATGTGTTTGAGTTTCCTCTGGGTGCTCTGGTTTCCCCACAATCTAAAAAGACTGAATTGGAGAAACTAAGTTGTGATTGTACATGTAAATGTGTGTGAGCCCTGTGATTGACAGGTGGCTCTAGATTGCCCTAGCATCTTACAGAGATGAGCTGTTTGGGGAATGGATAGACGGATGGATGTGATGCAGAGATGGGTAGATTACTTGTAGTCCAGTACTGATTCCAAATTACATGACAAAAATTATAGTTAGTGTTAGTGTAGATCAGTGTTTTGGGACAGTAAACATGACAGAAAGCCCTTGAGATCTTCCTCCAGCTCCCAGGAAGTCTCTGAAAGCTCTTTTTTTAAAACTGCCCATGTCTCAAGACATTCCCTATCACATCCCTCCTCCCACGCCAGCTCTCTAACTCCACCGTCCTAGACCTCTGAATCACTGCCAAAGCAAACACTTGTCCATGGGCGGCCAGGAGAGTGTAACTATGGCAACAGCATGAAGGCCGAAGCTCTGGAACTGAAGATTCAGATCAGCAAAACAAACAAAAGGCCTAGATTCAGAAGAACATAAGAGCTTTAGATGCAGGAACAGCTTTGCCTGTCTTACTCTATAAAATACCACATTGAACACACACACTCGCCCTTATACTACTTCATCCTCCCTTATATGCTCAGTACAGTCACACAGTAGATACACAACCATGTTATAAAAACTGTACTGTAGAATATATATATCTCCTTTGTTGATTGTACACACGTTAATTCTAACTAGTAAGATGAAAAGGAGATTTTAGTTTTTTTGCTAAATGTTTAACATCACTTTTTATTACATTTGTTTAGAAATTAGACATAATTACCTTTCAAAGGACTGCATGAAAGCACTGCAAAATTCTAACAGTAAATGATAAAGATTATACAGTGCATGTAAAATGGTGCTAAAAGTATGGAAGCCCATTTCCACCACTGAATTAAAAGTTTTTAAAAAGTAATTGCTAAACTTTTTATCTCGCAATTCTGACTTTCTCAGAATTGTTAGATGTAAACTTTTGACGTTTTTTCGAGGTTATATCTCGCAACAGTGAATGTTTTCTCAGATTAATTTTTTTTTTTTTTGCAATGCATCTTGCAATTCTCTTTTTGAGTTTAAATTCTTAGTTTTTATATTCTTATATCACAATTTAGACTTTTTTTTATCAGATTTTTTAGATGTAAACTTACAATTGTGACTTTTTTTGAGTTTGTATCTTGCAACCATGAATATTTTCTCAGACCCCCCCCCCCCATTTTATTCTCGCAATTCAGATTTTTTTTTCATGCTATTGCAATTTTCAAATACATCTTGCAATTCAGATTTTTTTGTTTTGCAAATGATACCTCAAATGTTATAATAATAATAGCGAAAATACTGTTACTGCATCATATTAATGATAAATGCTCTGACCTAAGAATGGTTTGCACTACCATCTCCAACTATTCCAGTAAGGCAATTCCAGTAAGGTCACTTAGAGACAGAGGTCCGAATCTAAGGTCATTAAAGGTCACGTGTAATGCTGTACAGAGAACAAATGTAATACAAGATCAATTGTTCTATTAATAAATCAAGATTTCCTCAGATGCATTGGAGCACATTTGAGCTAAAAGTGTGATGGTCCAGTGTGCAATGAGAGTGTATTGCTGTAAACATGGTGATTCTGTTTCTGTGGCGTTAGATTTGCTGTGGACTGACTGCACCTGCCCTCAGCGCTGCATGCTGTTTTCTGTCACTCACCTCGTAACGCTGACAGCGCTGCGCTATGGGCTGCTAATTGCTCCGTGCTCTGTTCACGCTAATTGTCTATAACTCAATGGCTTGTTGTCATTAATTCCTTGTAAAAATGTGTCATAAACGCGGAAGCTTAGGAACAAATGTTATGAGTGTTTGTTTGCCGTTTGTAATTCATGGCTTCTGTCTTTCAATAAGGCTTCTGTTCAGGGTTTTGTTTAACCTGCTACCTGTTTGCTGTTCACGGCTTTACATAAAATGCTTACTGTAAAGTATTATGAGGATATTTCATGGCATGACCTCAATTTGTAATTTTTAATAAAAACTCGTCTCTTCACAATCCGCTGCAAGCTCGTGTTCATCTGCCTTTGTTTTTGAATGTCATGTAAACATCTCCGTTTCATCACAACTTAACTTTAAAGAGGTTTCATGAGAATGCATTGTTCAGGCTAAACATTTTTCTGATTAAATGAGTCAAAAGCTAAAAAGTATTGCAATGATATAGTCCAAGGTGACGCATTAGGAATCTTCACTCCATCACTGAATGAGAAACTGCTTCTCTTACAGTATTTCATCCTAATGTTTCTTGGTAATGTTCTTCACTTACAAGCAAAAAAATGGAAATAATGTAAGCACTGAAACAGAAGTGCACATTTTATAGCTACAGCGGGATTGTATGATCTGTAAATGTACAGCTCTATGAAGGGAGCTCTGGCAGTGCAGGAGATCTCATGCAGTTCGTTTGACTCCATACAAACAGCGATGACGTACGGCTCATGTCAGCCAGGTCAGAGCTGTGGGTGTTTAGAATGAGCAAAATAATGTGTGCTAATTAACAACAGCCACACTAAACAGATGTCTGATCTCACTAACTGAATGCAAATGTCTGGAATCGCTGTGATTAATTAGTCCGGTTTATGCTTGCTCAATGAATACTGAGGCTATTGCTCATACTCTGGGGGTTATTGATTTGAACAAAGCTCTATCCCTGGTGTACTTCAGTGTTAATTCGCTGCTTATTAATAGCCAGTGAGGTGGTGGATAAGTTTAGGTATTATAAAATATGGTCAAGAAAAATATGTGCTTTATAAGTACTAATAAAAAGCCAAAATGTTAATAACAAACATGCTAATAAGCAACTAGTTAATAGTGAGAATTGCTCCCTAAAAGTGTTACCAAAAATTATTTCTTGAAACAACTGAAATAAAAATGTCAGCCATGTTTCAAGGGAACTTGTACTAAAATAGCTGAGAAGCAGTAATCTGAGTTTATGAGAGTGGACTGTACACAGCAGTAATTCCTAATATTAGATCCGCACAGGGAAAAACTCAACAGCTCTATTGAGAGTCACCATGGTCAGCAAACAATAATGAGTAGCTGTAATCTTACACTTCAATCACTCTAAATGCATTCATTTCAGATAACGCTCTTTCTCAAATGCTTCACCTATCAAACTCGCTTGCTGAAATACGTCGACTTTATTAGCACACAGCACACCTCTCAGAGCGATATGTGGTCGGCCACACACCATTAATGTGCTTCACGGGCAATTTTATTAAAGAAAACGCAAACAGAAAAGCAGCCACTTTATGGTGGATAATGGAAAACATTGCGGCTGCTAAATTTGAAGGAGCTCGGTGTGTTTGGTATCGCTCCATCTGAACTGGCCCTGCTCGAGGTTTGAACTACATACGACTTCAATCTAACATTGCAATTTCACCCTGACTGATTAGACGTAGCAAATTAAATATCTAATAGCTGTTATTAAAAACCACAGTCCGTGTTGTAAAAATGCACTGATGTGGTTTTACAATGACTTTAAATGCATCTCGGCAGTTAAAGAGCATGGCGTCACTGATAATGCGCTACACTTGGCTTTCTGAGCGAATGCCTTTGTTAATTGAGTTTGTACCGCTCACTAACTTAGCAAATCCACAATCAATTCTGTATAAAACAGCAGGTTCATCTAGAACAGCGCGCTCCTTTATCATCTCCATAACGACTTTTAGTCATTCTCCTTGTAAGCCAGATGCAATATAAGGGCTGCGTTTTCTTCATTGCAAGTCAATTGCGAGGAACAGTGTGAAAACCCAGTGAAAACATGTGGTTTGAGCTGACGTCCAGCGCAGCATGTTTCTGGAATGGCTTCCAGCTGTGTGCGAGCCACTAATGGCACCTCAGCTCCTCTCCGCTGCTGCTTTAAGAGCAGCCAAGCTTCTCCCACCTTTGAGAAAACCAGCACTTTTATACTCAACTACTGTTGAGAACTCTCAAAATGTTTATAAAGGACTAAAAGCAAAAGCCTGTTGGGTGGGTAATACTGCCTAATGAAACACTGAAGCACCATTGGAGTAAAGAGGATGAACATAACACTTCAAAATTGTGTGAACATTACATCTTCGATCATTCTGCTAGACCTAGTCCCTGAAACATGGATATCTCAATGGGAACTGTGATTTCAGTTCAGTTCAGTTCAATTTTATTTATATCACACATTTAAAAACAACCAAAGGTTGGCCAAAGTGCTTAACAATGTCCAGAAAAACTCACACACAAACCAGACAAATCTAGTGAAAACATCACAATATCTCAGCCCGAAGTAAAAGCCAAGTAATAAAGGTGTGTCTTAAAGGTACGGGTAGGACCTGCCACTAGAGGGCGCACTACCAAAACAATAACTATTGTGTGGTTTGATGACACTAAGAAGGAGCGTGGAATGATGGGATTTGTTGTCTTCTACCCAACCGCTGACGGCCATCAATCAGACGAAAAGATAAATCATTGATTTAACATGAGTTCAACAATTTGCGTGAGTAGATTAAATACAAAGTCAATGCAAAGACGTGGTCAGACTATGGATCAGACGCTTCCTCGCATGGGTCTAGAGACACGATGCCCTGCGTTTGGTGTGTATGCCCCATAATACTAATTTTGTTGATTGTTATAATAGCATATGTTTTCTGTAGAGATACGAATCAAAACAACTCACCTGTCGAGTAAAACAGATCGGCATCTCTTTCTAGTTGAAGTGTGTCGTGAAGCTACTACTGCATTTGTCCACGACACTGTTGTCATGTGGTTTCTTTTAAAATAAAAACAAACAAAAAAACAATTAAATCTTGAACTCAATCCTTAAGTGGACAGGAAGCCAGTGCAGTGTAGCTAAGACTGGGGTAATGTGCTCATCCATTTTAGTCCCAGTTAAAAGCTGAGGTGCTGCATTGAGGACTAACCGTAAGCGTTGAAGAGCTGACTGATCCAAACCAAGATATAAAGAGTTACAGTAGTCTATTCTAGATGTTATAAATGCATGAATAAAACTTTAAACTCCTTACGCAGCAGGTAGGGCTTGACTTTAGCCAACAGTCTCAACTGAAAGAAACTAGATTTTACAACAGAACTAATGTTTTTTTCAAATTTAAATGCACTTTGAAAAATCACACTGAGATTATTGGTAAATGGACGAATATACAAACTTACATTACCAAGTGCATCTACACAAGCACTTAAATCCCCAGGACGACCAAACACAACAATCTCAGTCTTGATTTCATTAAGAAAAAGAAATTTCTGATCCAGCCATATTATTAAATCTCTCAGACGATTAAGTCATGACAGAAATCAAACTTTGTCATTTGTTTTGACAGGCAAATATAATTGTACATCATCCGTCTAACAGTGGAAGGAAATATTATGTTTCAAGGGCAGCATATGCAAAGAGAACAACATACTGTAGAGCCCAATACTGACCCTTGGGGGACGCCACAAAAAAGGAGGGGGAGCAGATTAAGAAAATTCACCAAGGTGAACAGACAAACTTCTGTCTGTCAAATCTGACTGAAACCTATTTAAGGGATATGGCCTTTAATGCTGACACACTGTTATAGTCCAGATAAAAGACTGCAGCGTCCACAGCTAAAATAGTACTGTGACAGGGCTTAAAATCGATCATCTTCCATGAACAGAACTATCCAGTGCATAAACTGTACATTTATAACTACACATTAACCCCAAACCAGGTTCAGAAGAAGGAAACCTTTGTTTGCTGCTCTTGAGTGTCACTTTTTCATTAATATCATTGCATCATTACACTGTGAAGACGATTGCATACAGGTTCTTATTCATAAAGTACATATACTTTTGCCATTGTCTATTACTTTTGCTATTCCTCCTTGTTTTGTCCTTTATTGCATATTGTTTTATATTTACTGTCTTGTAATTTCTTGGATATTATTTATATTTATTGACTTTGTAATTTATTGTTCTACCCTATCTTTCATGTAAGGAGATGGATTTCATTGTATAATAATTGTCAAAATGAAAAAGCAATAATTATATGTTTTTTTTGTTTGTTTTTTTACAAATGCATGTCTGAAACTAGAGACACGACTCTCTTTACTCTGTTTCTTGAGAAGTACAGTCTGAAGGTGAAGTACAGATGACATTGTGTCTCATAAATGTGCATTAACTAAAGCAAAGTTACTTTAATACCAGATGTTTTTAGTTCAGTTTGCTGAACAGATTTAGCCATCACAGAAACAGTGATCTCTGGCTCTTGATAACCCTTGACTCTATTCTGACATATGATGACTCAGTCTAGATGAGCTCCTGCGGCTGTATTTGCTCTCCGCAGCGGAGCTAGAGCGCTCCCGTCAGGTCTTCAGCTGTATTACACACAGGGCTTTGATTCGATTAGAGTTCACTGAATGTTCTCAGGCTGATCCGCTGCTATTAGAACGAAACTCAATCTGTGTTAGTCCTTAGTAACAGCAGCCTGGCTTTAATGAACAATTAAATCAATAAAATAAGCATACCTTAAGTTAATTTAAAATAACTAACAAGTTATTTTATTGTTAACTAGTTTATGTGAGAAAAGTTCAAGTATATTTTTTATTCTAATATTATTGTAGTAGTTGTATACTGTTCATGAATTTACTGTTCAAACATTGAATAAAGTGAATATTTCATGCAAGATATAAAAGCTATTGGCTTATGGATATTTTTACTGAACATGAACTAAGTACTGTATAGGGTTCACTTTAAGAAAACTTAGTATACCTGCAGTATAAAAACTAATTATAAACTTTTATAAAGTAAAAGTAGGTCAACCTGCTCCAAAGAAGAGTTGAAGAGCTACACATACAAGTACACTAAAAATGCATTGATATTACTATACTTACTGCATAAACATACTTGAACATACTTGAAAAATGAACTTTGTGAATAAAGTTATTTCTTAAACCTGAGCGTTTAATTTTCTAAATTGTATGTAAAACACAAACTGGAGAACTGGATGTTGGAGCCAATATGTGTGAGAAAGTGTTTAATAAGCTACTCTATTAAAACAGTGAAAACCACAGCAAGCCAAGTATACGTACAATACTTCATTGTACTTTTCTATAGAATATTCTGTATGCTTGTCCGTATGATTCACCTTGACATTGACATAGTCAACACTGATAACCTACTCCTAAATATGTAGAAACTTTGATTTTCACATTTTCAACAAAAATTGTAGCAAAAAAGCTTGACAGAAAAGTGCTACACAAATAAACATGAATTGATAATTGAATCTAATCCAACTTTACTTACTAAGCTACTCCTAAACATAATGTAGAAAACTTTAATTTTCACGACAAAAATGGTTGCAAAACAGAAAGTTATCCAAGTTTACTCAAGTTTATTTTTGTTTATCTTATATAAAGAATAGCCTGAAAGTATACACTCTTGAGTAATTTTCTTTATTGTATGTTAGAATGGCTTGAGTCTGACTGAAGTGCTGGTTGTCTGTGCTGTGTGTGTGTGTGTGTGTGTGTGTGTGTGTGTGTGTCCGGTTCTATCTGCCTCTGTTGTGTAGCCTTGACACTGAAGCAGAGAAGTGTTTCTCAGCAGTTCCTCCCCTCCGCTCTGCCTTCATTCATCCCTGTCAGTGTTTTCTGGATGTGTGCATGATACAGAACAAGGTTACACACATTGTGTTCAACCACAGAGCTGTTCACACGTTTCTCTCCAGATTCTGGTTCACGTTGACAGATAAAGCATGATTGGGTCACGTGATTCACTTGTGCTGTTGATTTTGTCAGACTGTGGATCCAGCTCTGTGGCCGGCGTCGGGTTCCTGGATGTTCATCTGAATCCATGAGGAGAGCGGTCCATCAGAGTAACACACGTGCTAAAGCCATCATCAGACGATCTGTGCACTTCAGAAGGACATGCTCTCAGATTTATGAAATATTATTTTTAAGATCGTCTGCCTAAAATGGTTTACAGAGCTACTTCAGAAAGTAGCACCGAATTCACCTTCAGTGATGTACTTCCAGTTTCGCACAGAATCTGAGTCTACCTGGACCACTACATAATACAAGTCCTATAAATTCAATGTGTTTCTAATTACATGTAAAATAGGTGTATATATATATATATATATATAGCTTTTTTGTAGTTAATGCTTCAAAACATGTGCAGGAACTCTCCCTAATATATATTTAACTGTAGCATTTTTTTAATAATTACAAAAGGAAAAACTCCTATGTTTTGCATTAGTCTATCGGAGACTTCTCCTTGCACTTGGTTATCATTTCTCTCTTGTTGACTTTGATTGCTTCTGTTGTAAAGGCTCTGCTAAATGAGCAAATGTAATTAGTGAAGCCTTCTCTCTTCAGGCCGCTGGGTTCAGGTGTTATCGCGGTGGAGGTTGGGAGTTATCAGAGCAGTTTATCAGCGTGTCCTCCAGACACACACGGCTCTGAGTCTGTGATAGCACAGCGTACATGAGTCATGTGTATCACATCCCTTCCGGCAGCACACAGATAACCAGCAGCTCCACAAAACCACTTTCCTTCAGCTGCATCAGAGAACATCAGTCAGCTTTATTAACATGACACAGACTGGAGAGGAAAACTGCTAACTCCTCTTTATTTCTACAGCGCTTTATCAGACACAGATTGTGTCAAGTCAGCTTTACAGTGTCAAACAGAAACATTGTGTGTCATTAATGCAAACAAAATTCAATTCTGTTGTAAAACAGACCTTCCCTAAAACTCTCCTCAGGATTCATAGTTGAACATCTGTATGTTAATGAATTAGGACTTGCACAATCCCTGACTATAAATTACAGCTACAGGAAAAAGAGTGTTTTGTTAAAAATTCTTAACAATGTCAAGAAAAGTTAACACTGTAATCTGTCCTGGTCCATTTCCCTCAGTCTGGACTACTATATGTTTACATGCAGTACACAAGCTACTGTAGAGGATAATATCATATTTTGGTGTATACTGCCCTCTTATGGTGTGAA
This sequence comes from Carassius auratus, assembly GCF_003368295.1. Lineage (NCBI taxonomy): Eukaryota > Metazoa > Chordata > Actinopteri > Cypriniformes > Cyprinidae > Carassius > Carassius auratus. Next base: position 399,541 of record NC_039270.1, read on the forward strand.
GCTGTAAATATGAGCACTGTAATTTCAACATGACCTCTTCTGCTTTAACTACAAACTAAAGTGATTTGGGTTTTAGTCGTAGATTTAGTTGCCAAAAGAGATCCATATATTAAAATACAGTGGATTGGCAAAATACATCTCACAAATAGTTTCGTTCTCGGGGCTTTAGTTATATTATATTAATTAATGGATCATTAAAAAACGTACAGTGGCTTGAGATTTTGCTAATTTTTTTTTTTTTTTTTTACATTAAATGGTCTATGCAGGATAAAAAATATCTTAATTGTGTTCTGGAAGATGAACATTATTTTACCTAATACAGTTTTACCTAATATGAGTCCGTTTCTGCTTGTTGATTCAGATTCTTATCGATTCCTAGTTTCGATTCCAATAAGATAAAAATCCAATATAAAAAAATTAAGTCAAACATTTAGATGTCAAACATGTATTCTGTCTTTTTACAAATCATTCTGTTGCAGCTGAATAACATGAGCAAAAATCAGCAGCATACAAAAAACTGCGAGAGGAATTTTGCCTGTGCTTAAAAAAAAAAAAAAAATACCATAGCAAAAAAAAACTATATTAATATAATAAAGACAAGTAAACAGTCAGTAATAAGATAGGAACAAACAAATCAATTAGCAATATCATAAATAAATACAACTAAACAAAATTTCAGGTACAGAAACAAATTAAAAGTTTAAAAACACTGCATAGTTTTCTTTGTATAAATAAAATAAAGATTAATCAATTAAAGTTATTAAATATATTCAGTTAAGATCAGACCAGGCAACGCGTTTATTAGGCAGTTGTCTCTTTAAGCAAAAATACTGTGCATGTGTGTTTTCTTTCTCATCTGTTTACTTTCATGTAAGACAAAAACCACTGTGTTTATGATGATATACTGATGTAGTTTTCTTCATATTGTTCGACAAATATGAAAGAAGTCAGTTTCAGCTCGGAACAACCTTTTCTACAAATACACGGAACAGACCGAGATCGGACACAAACCGGGAACCTGCAGCGCGACCGCTGCTCTCTGCACGCACTTGTGCTTCATGTGCGCTGAACACACACACAGGGCGCAAATTATTTCCGTTCCTCGACTTAATCAAACTGAAATGCAAACGCAGGAATCGTTAAGCAGAATCGAAATGCACGTGTCCTATCGAATACCCGGTTCTTGGAAATTTGCAACCGGTTCTAAAATGGAACCGGTTTTCGATACCCAACCCTAATGACAATATAAGGCCACTGGCTCTCCATGAATTAGAGAAAATGCTCTTGGTCAAAAGGTTTCTTGATTTCTTGATAAACGCACTTCAGTTTGAACAAAAAAACATGATCTTTTCATTTAAAATGAAAGAGTTTGGTGCTGGGAAGGGGGTTGGTGGTGGATTTTTGGGGGGGACATGCAGTGGCACGTTACACCTGTTGCACTGTCCCAGGACAGCTCCTGGGTGCAGATTCCATTCGGGGGAAAACAGAGTACAGTAACCTAAAATTGCCATGGGGTGACGTCAGTTATCCTCAATCCCCGAAACAAGCAGAAGGATAAATGGATGCTTATAGTCACCGATAGAAAAATGGCAGGTACTCATTTAAAGAATATAATTAGACTTTCTTCTTCTTCTTCTTTCTCTTTTAGTGGTGAATCAGCTTTTTCCCCATGAAAGTGTAATCTCCTGTGTAATGGTAATGATTTTTTTAAATGAATTACATTTCTGCCCTTTGTTGGCATATGCTAATGTCCTGATACCCATAATTGGAGCTCAACAAACAATTAATGCTCGGAAAAAAAATTTAATCACAACTAATAAAATCAGTTTGGAATTGTATATAAACATGTCCAATAAAGTAAGAAAATACTTGTTTTTACCCTTGACTGGAGAAAAAAGAAAGAAAGAAAGAAAAACTGAATTGTGTGATCTAACACACAGATATGGGTTGAATGAATTAATTGCCCGTGTCACTGTCAGATGGAATGACATGCTGTAATATTTTTCAGGATTACCGTAAAAAAACATCCTTAATATAATGTTATTTCAAACACTCAAACTTAAAACAAAGTAAGAGACACTGACAAGTTTTTAATGATACAAAACAAACTTCAAAACTACAAAATAAAACATATACAGCAATGCTAAAATGACATATGTTTCTCGGCGCTTAGAGGTACTGCAGGATCCTGACTGCATCATGGCAGAGGACCGTCCCACGACACAACACTCAGAGCAGGAGATAGACATACTGTACGGGGATTCTATATCACTTTGGATAGCGATATGTTTAATGTGCTATATAAATAAAATTGACTTACTTACATGCCTTCCATGAGGCAGCAGAAGAAAACTAAAAACCTTTGGATGCTTTCTACCGCCACGGTGGCATAGAAAATTTTTTCTCCTTCGGCCGTACCTAGGCCTTTGCTGACGGGGGCTTCTTGCTCAACATCTGTGTTATCACCGCAGACATTACACACCCACATCCAGTGTTTAACACCGGCAGCAAGAGCGAACGAACACCAGCTGGGCCTCCGGCACATGGTGAAGCGACACCCTTCAGTCACTTTTCAGCAAGAATCAGGGAAAAGGTGCTTCACCCAAAGTTGGAGCTCTCTGCAGCACGAAATGGCACTCGAGGAGCTGTTCTATGGAAAGGTCCTGTGTCCTCAGTCTGCACCATACTCCATGGGGACAAACTCAAGTGATGCCAACAACCTGAAAAAGCAGAGGGGCTTCCTAGGCCCACGGGAAGCGCAAGCATCTGCGGCTCGCCGCCGCTTCTTAAATTATGGATCAGAGGATCCCATTAAAATACAGAGGATCAAGAGGCTATTTCCTCTGACTGACACTTTGCAGGCGTCCCCGGCAATGGTGGGTGAGGACCTTCTTTAAGTGCTCCTAGCAGACCTTCACAAAAGGAACGACAGAATAAGTACAAAAGTGCTCAAAGACCAGACACCTCCATGCATGGCTACAATATTTGGGTCCAGGACCAAGCAGCAGATTTGCAAAGAGCTGTCAAAAGCCTTCAACCATCCTTTGACTTTCGGGAGGACGGTTGAGTCGGCCCAATCCGTGGGGCACAATGTCTCCCAGTGTCTGTTCGAGGTGTGTTAAGTTAGAATTACACTTGGAATTTCAATAACCTTTTTTTAATAAAAAAACATTACTTACATTATTACATAAAGTTACATTTGAAAACATCTACTATTGCCTGTATTATTTATTCAAATGTCTTCGCAGTGATAACTGGTAATTGATTTGGCTGAACGTCAGCTCTTTAGGAAAATAGTGTCATTCTCCAGTTTCGGTTAATTTCTGTATTGATTCATTCCGTTGTAAGAATCAGTAGTTATTAATTTAATTAATTTATCTATGTAACAGCGCGCGAAAAAAAAAAAACAATACTCTAATCTACTCACCTTCAGGCATATGCCCTAGAGCAGTGTTTTTTAATTAATTTTTAATAATATAGGCCTATATGTGCCTAAAGTTAAAAAGTTATATTTGTTTTGCTCCAACAACATAGGCTACAATTATTCTTATGTTTGTAGGTGTACAGGTACAGAAAACAAATAATTAAATATAAAATAGCACTGCATAGTCTTCACTGTAAAAAAGTAATTAACTGTCAAACCAAAATGTATTCAGACACCTTCAACATTTCTTATTTATCACAGTTTATTTGCTCTAGTTCATAAAATGGTAATAAAATATGATAAGAAATCAGTGTTAAACTGTCAGAACAAATTCATCTTGATAATATCAGATAACTTTGATAGAAAGATATGTAATGGATAACAATCAAACCAAACTTCAGACAACTGTTAGTATGACAGTGTTTACACAACTATCAATACTTGGTTGAATAATTACCAAGCAATGCTTAATTCTGTTCAGTCTGTGGTGTGAAAAGGTTGCATTAGCACATTAGCACAAGCAAAACATGGTGAGGTCAAAGTGTCTGAATAATTTTTGGTCCCATTTTTTTCTATCAATTTCACTAGTTGTCCACTGTATGAAGTTTTTTTTTTTTTTGTGTATAATATGTCACAGTTTTTATTTATTATTTTACTCACGTACCTAAATTAATTATAGTGTCTTGCACCTACTATTAAAACTTTTTTTTTTTATATAATATTGCTCGGTGCGCTCGGAAGCGGGAATATAATTTTATCCCCAACTTTATACACAAATACAGCCTACATTTTATATACATAATATAAACTAGGGGTGTGCGATAAGAAGATTTTTGATCGTGGACGATAAAAATGTCTCTACAATCTGCTTTTGAAGAAATATCATAGTATTGTGCTCATTAACATCTGCTTTTAAATGTTTCTTTTGCGCGCTGCTCTGACCTGTGCTTTTACTGTGCGCTGCATACACCCGATCAGAGTATGTGAGTGGAGCGGAGTATCTGACTGGAGCGAGGAGCGGATCTTTTTAAAAGTCGGAGCGTCGTGGTTCTCACTCGCTTCATCACGAGTACAACTGGATCTCTCTGATCAGAAGGTTATAATGACGGCAATAACCGAGCAAAAAGTTAAAGGCTAGTTCTCAAGGAGTTTGTCTGTTCCTTTTACTGATTATTTTTGGGTTAAAGCATGATTTAAACAGATACAGCACTTTCACACGCAATCGCTTTAACAATAATACATTCAAACAAATGTAATCTTACAGTGCTACTTCATCTGTATCCGATCAGAAATCTGAAAGAAATGCATTAATCTGTGGATAAAATAACTGATGAAAATGTACTGTTATTTTCATCACAAACAAAATTTGCACAGCAGAAAGCAGGAATTATAGCCTACCTTTTAATGCTGACAGTGTTATTAGTTTGGCGTGTGGTAGGAAAAAAGGTTTGCACAATAGCACTTTTTTTTTTTAATATAGGCTACGTTTTGAACATAACATTGAAATACAAACATGCTGAAATACTTAATCCATGGAGCGAGTGCGGAGTGGTGCTTCAGTGAGCGCGGAGGGAAATTGTTGTTAAAATACTATCATTTTCAATACTGTCATTTTTAGTCAACAAGATAAAAGTAATCTATCTTTCGAATCAGTTTACGTTTATTTGTGTGCACAGAATAACAACGGAATGCTGTGCTTCTGTAAAATAAAGCAAACAAGATGCAGTTTCTGCTGTCTGGGTCATGTGAACTTGAGCGAGAAACTTCGAAACTCTGTGTATGAAAAATAAATCTATAGAGAGTGAACTGTCTACATTCAAATTAGAATTAAGATGGCTTACAGTTCATTAAAATAACAAAAAAATTCTAAATTTCTTATTTTACTAAAGTGGGCATGCCGTGATCTGTAACCTACTGTATTTTTATTTTCACTGTAACTGACAGATTCCGGCCCAAAAAAAGAACCCGGGAATGGGCGGGAACAGGAGTCATTCTTCCAGGATTGAAACGGGATGGGATTTTCCACCAGTTATTTCATGGGATTGGGAGGGGAGAGATTTGAAAGTCCACTCCCATGTCACCCTCTAGACCAGGGGTTCCCAAACTTTTTAGCCCGCGACCCCATGATAAATGCGCTGCTGCCCCGCGACCCCCCCCCCCCAAAAAAAAACACACGCGCACACACACACACACACACGCGCGCACATGCACACACACACACTCATGCTAATCCGCTAGATGTGTCACTTTATATGCTTTCCATGGTGACGCGTCATTGCTTGTCACGTGACATACCGCAGCAACAACAGAGCTGAATGAATGATCTGCTTTTGTCATTTTTCCTTTTTTATTCAAAATATTAACAAAAATGTTAGATATGGCATGAAATAGCTGATATTCCGATTGTCAAATATATGCAAGTGGAAGTGTTTTGTTGTTTAAACACCTTTATAATGATCGCGTTAGTTGAGCTGTATGCGCGATGGGCGCCGCCATCTTAGTTTGTACCGCAGACGCAGTTCAGAGAATCAGATCTGTTGGATTTACAACACGTGAATTCATCCACTTCTCCCGAAATACATAAAAGTAAGTGGCTGGTGAACTGGGAGAATAATGGAGTAAACTTTAAAGTTACTTACACAATGTGTATCTGATATGAATAAAATGTGTCTAATTATAATGAAAAAGATTATTATTGCCTCTTCCTTTGACATCAGTGTGTATTTTACAAACTCTAAATGTATTGTTTTTTCTAGTACTTATATGTCTGAAACCTAAAATAAACATTATGTGGTTGAAAACACTGAAAAGTTGTGATGACAGCTCTGAGCGCACTTGTCTCTGGCTCAGCGCCAGCCAACTCGCGAGAGCACATTTGAATTTCAGGTCATGCACTGACCGGTGTCGTCGTACACTCCAGGGACTAGCCTAGACTGATCACACCGGTGTGATCGTACGTGCGATGCGAAAGAGTTAAATTAATTGAAACAAAAATATATAAAGCCTATATCGAAATCATCTCGCGACCCCTGCGCCGGGGTCCCGCGACCCACCGTGGGGTCGCGACCCCTACTTTGGGAACCACTGCTCTAGACCACAGCACATGCACAGAATTTTGTCTAGTGAGACCATGTTTCCACCTTCACAGGGAACATCCATGCTTAGTGGAATTGTGTTGTGTAACTGCTACATGAGCCCCAAAAGCCTTAACATTTAAGCTACAGCTTAAGCAACAGAATACTATTTAAGGTCCAGTGCAGAGGAAACTATAGCTATTTTATTACAAATGCATTTGGGTGTCTATTGGCTGATGCTTTCTAGAAATGTAAGGTACAGATTATGCCATAGCTTGTCAGTATTACACTAACCTAGTCTATCCACCAAAATCTAGATGAATAAACGAGGTGACCCTGCTAATCGAGAATTGATATTTTGATTTGGCTAACAGTACATTGGTTTTTTTATATTTAACAGCTTGCTTCCAAAACACAGCAACATACTTCCTGTTTAATCTGAACAGCATAACTATAGTTAACTGCTAAATTAATACATTCAATGTTAAATATAGCTAGCTAGTTAATTATGGCAGCTGAAATCTATCTATGCTAACAGAGTTGATTACAAAGCAAAGCAAAAAGACAACAGCTTTGATAATAATTAACCTTATCTTTGTGAAAGTGCCGTGAGCAAACATGCATTGATGTGGAAATATTATAGAAGGTGATGGTTTTCCTCCATACAGTGGTGACCCAAGCCTTCTGACACTAGTGATGGGAAGTTTGATTCTTTTCCGCGAACCGGTTCTTTCGGACGGTTCGATTCAATAAACCGGTTGAAAAAATCGGCTCATCGGTTCTTTCACGCTCGACGTAATGACGTCATTAGTGATGACGTAATGGCGTCACGTCTATCAAACATTCAAATATATAAAGGCAGTAATCATAACTTTAGTCAGTTAAAACCTCATAATCATGAAAAGTTTACATTTGAGTTTTGCAACAACACCTAAATACAGTAACAGCAATAATGTGCATATGAGGATTTAAGTCTTGAAGATATAAAGTAAATAAATTAGGTGTCATCAGCGCAGAAACCATGATCCACTTACTAAACATAATCCATTGCGATGTATTTGTTATTAATTTAACTTCCGTTTCGCCAGATTGCCCTTCATCCAAGCCCTCAAAATACCCGCTCATAACTACTAGTACAGAATCAGAATCAATCACCAAAAGAATCCCTTCGGTTCAGAGACATGCTGTGAGTCAGTTGGCTTCACGCTGAATCGCGCATGCGCAGTATCATCAGTTCATCGGTTCTCAATTCGGACGCGTCCGACAGAAACGATTCTCGGTTGAGTGTACTGATGATCCGAAAACCGATGCAACCGGTTCTTGACTCGAGAACGAGAATCGCTCTAACCGGCACGTGCTGCAGTTCAGTGTCATCAGCTGCTCTACTCGTGTTCATGTTCTGTTTACTACAAACTCAATTTGTGAATGTCATCATTAACTATAAATACAGTACAGATATCTCATAAATCATCCCTTATTCCTATTAAACATAAGAGTCTTTAGAGTCTTAATTATTGTCCAACTTCCCTGAAAACCCATTTGGCCTATACATTATATACAATATACAGATTGGAAACATTAATCTAAAAAAAATAATAATAAAAAAATCAAAATAAAATATAGTTACTTTATCACACTTTCCGATGTTTAACAAAATACTTACACGCAACTTAAAATTACACGCATGCGCAGTATCATCAGTTCATCGGTTCTCAATTCGGACGCGTCCGACAGAAACGATTCTCGGTTGAGTGTACTGGTGATCCGAAAACCGAAGCAACCGGTTCTTGACTCGAGAACGAGAACTGCTCCAGCAGTGGGCGTGTTTGTTCATTATCTGGCTCGGCTCTGTGTTCATCTTCAGTTCGGTCTTCACAGCAGTTCATTCAGTGTACTGTTTGAGTAAATGAATTACCCCGGGATATTGGTTTATTCTGACTCAGAGGGAGTGTCAGTCATGTTAAAAAAGTTAACAGCTTAAGTAATTTGTGGATTTATGCTTATTGGAGACGTGAACCGTTTCAAACGATTCAGTTCGATTTGGTGAACTGGTTCAACCGGTTCACTAAGAAGAACCGGTTAAATTGAACGATTCGTTCACGAATCGGCCATCACTATCTGACACCTCTTGGTGATTTCAGACACCAAGTCTCCTTGTGTTTTTTCCCCAAGTAGAAAATGGTGAAAACAAATATGAATCACGAGGCGTTTGCCCTGTTGATCATGAGACTGATTACAGCAGTTCACAATAAAGCAATACTGAACCATTTTCAAAAACATTAAGGGTGACGGCCCGCTCCGCCCACTTTGAGCTTTAAAAAACGCTCTTGAGGAACCTACAGGTGACGTCATGGACAGTACATCCATGTTTTTATACGGTCCTTGAAGAATCCTAAAGGAACACTGTTATTTTGAGAGGAAAATAGAACGAAGAATATTGTTTACATTTAGCACATCAATTCTACATGTTATGTAAGACTCTCGTTCTGTCTTTTTCTATGCATGTGTGTGAGAGAAAGCGATGGGGAGTTGTGTGCCTTCACACTAGTTTACGATACGTCAAATACAGGTGCACTGCACATCCATTGAGATAAACTAAAAATCAACAAAGATCGATTGACTGAGAGTGAAACTCTGAAGTTATCAGTCAGAGAGAGTTCACTGAGTGAACATAAGTGAGTGTTAAAATTGTACTTAGATTTTGCTCACCAGTGTGTGAGTTGGAGGCTAAGAATTTATTAGCCAGTGGCTAATATTAGACATAATTTAGTTGCATATGTGAGTGATTTACTCGCAATGTAGAGGGTTGTCTGACATTGACAAAATAATTGCACAAATTCGTTAAAAAAATTAACCTTGCAACACGGCCTTTAAGACTTATTTAAAATGCATATAAAACCTAAGAAAGCATATGTTGAAATTGTATTTAGTGTATGATTGTTACAAGAACAACAACAAAAAACTGGTGTTTCTAAATAAAAAATTATATTGCTCTTTATTTTAAAAAGTTGATTTTTTCCTGAAAATAACTGCACACCTCACTCAGACCATTTGACAGCCAATCAGATTCAAGCATTCACCGACCCCACCGTGGTATAAATTGTGATAATGAATGCCAGCTTTGAGAATGAAAAACAACCTTTTTGTTCCTCGGGATCTTCTTGTTTGAAAGTGTCTTCAATCTTCACATCTTCCCTCTCCTCTTTAAAAACTGCCATCTTTGTAACAGGATCTCAGCGGGAGTCTTTCCTCTGTGTACTCACATGATTAAAATGGGATTAATTAACAGAAAGAAATGAATCCAAACTGAATCTCTGGATGAGTCACGAATCACGATCAGCTCCCTAGTTCATCTGTCGAGTTCGTCCAGTGTGAAGTGATTCAAAACAGAGTCATTTGATTCAATTGACTCGGAGCTTCACTCTTCATTGACATCATATAAGTAGACATCATATAAGTAGACGCCCTATTGGCCGCTGAGCGACGAGATTTGCGGCCGCCATCTTGAACCGGTCGTACTCCTAGTTTCGTTGCGTATCAGCAGTGAAGATGCCAGAGCACTGTGCAGCATTTTCCTGTTCTAATCGGCGGACTATCGCAAGTATGGCTCGGGTTCACTTTTCACAAGTAAGATTTTTTTTTACAAATGTAATTTTACTCTGTTTGTTAATGTTTTTACTCAACATTTGTGCAGTTTTGGGAGGATTTATGATATCTTCTAAATTTCTATAAATAAATAAATAAATATTTATTTAAATAGGCTTTTTACAAAAAAAAACAGCATTTTATGTAAAATTCACTTCATAAAATACACAGATTTCTAACTTTCATTCATGGGGATAACATAGATAATTTTAAATGATTTAATGTAACATTTATACCCATTTTTTGGAAAATGAAGTTAAAAAATAAAATAATAACCACTATATATATATATATAAGCTCCACTATATGCTATTTGACTACCTGAAAAATATCTTTTCACAAGTTGGATTCATATCTAAATATTATAAAATCACAATTATAACAAAAATAAAAAAAAATGTGTCAATTTTTTGTATTTTTTTTTACTGAAAAAATCCCAGTTTTTCAATGTTACATTACAATGCATTGCAGGCAGTAAGCATGGTAAACCGCATGACTTCTGTAGACAGGGTTGGAGCTGGTTTGTGTGTGTGCGTGTTAAATTGTTTTGTCTCATACTGTCATCTCACTCTCTCTCCCTCTTTGGTGGTTCTGCATTTTGCATGATTTTTTTTTAAATAATTATAAGAGAGCAGTTGTTTTATAACCTCACAAGTGTGTGTGTGTGTGAGATGGAGAGAGAGGGAGGGAGGGAGAAGTGTGTGTTTGTGTGTGTGTGAGTGTGTGTGTGTGTGTGAGAGAGAGAGAGAACCAGAGAGAGTGTATATGTCACAAATTATAATAAATTGTTTCTAACTTATTAAAATATCTTATTTTACTGCAACTATCTGTTTGTGCTTCTTTATCATATTTATAGTGTGTGATTTATAAATATCCTACCTCACATATTTAGATTTTGGCCGTCTGGTCACTTATATATTATATCAGAATATAATGTAACTGTATGCCTATTATGAATATTAAACTACGCTGAATCATGTGTCCTGTATCATAGCTGCATGAATGACCTTTGCAGCAAAAAACCCAGCGTCAAAATCAGTGAGTTATTCAGTGAGATATGATTAATTTAATGCACTGACAGCTCATTGCACCTGGCAAACAAGTTACACTGAGAGAAGCAGGCGACCGGTCCAAGATGGCGGCTCCACGGCTCGTTCGTTCGATGGGGCGTCTACCTATATATGTCCACGTCACTCTTTACCAGCGAATGAACTCGGGTTTAATATGAACTGATTCACGGGAGAGAAATGAGATACAACTTTTCTGTGAATTTACTCACCTGAGCCTTACTTTCACAATACAGCGTCTTTTATCGTTATATAAAGCATTTCAGTGTTACATCCAATAATTATTAATTAACAACAGATTACTTGTAAAACTATACAATGAACTAATTCATTTACATTGATATAAACAAATAAAAAAAAGTTTAAATGAATTAAGATTCAAACCGTTCTTCAGACAAATCAGAAGCAGAAGCGCGGCGCTACCGTATGACGTCACACCAACACGCCAAAATAAAACTGCTGCTTGACCAAAAAAAACAACACGTCCACTGTATTATTTACCAATTTAGTTTATTACCTATTTTTATATTTTAAAATAAACATTCAGGTGTGATTGTGTGAATTTACACTGCTGTTACTTTATTCTACAGCTATAACTTGAAGAAAACTTTAAGTTTTTTTTTTTTTTTGTATTTAAACCCTGTAGAGAGGGGGTTCAGCGAAAAATCGGCAGCTGTCAGCAGGAAGTGACTGTCACTGGCAGCAGGAAGTGGCTGCCAATAAAACCGGATGGCAGCTGTCGCTAATACCCGGAAATTGGAGGAGGCTGCCGGTGGCAACAAGACAAATAAATAATTATATACACTTATGATTATGTTTAATACTTTTTTAAATAAGTATAAAGGTCAGTATTGTATATTATTTGATTTAAAATATTGATCAAATATAAACAAAGAAATAAGATAATTTTGACATAACGTTAATTGATAACATTGATAACGTTAATTTCCAGCTGAATGTTTATGCATGCATGTATCATTGTTTGTGTGAAATAAATGCACACAAACACATTTATATTTATTTATATACGAGAGTGGCACTTACTGGGTGTATGCTGTATATTTATTATAGGCTATTGAGAATGAGAAGTCACGTGCCGATTTGGGTTGATTTGGGAGGGGTCTGAGCCAGTCGGCCCTGATGGAAGGATACGCTATCTGTTGCCAGGGGCAATGCCTTCAGAACTTCACAGAGGCGCGACTAAACATTTCAGAGCGCTTTCATTTTTGCGCATTTATTTTGTCGGCGGAACAGATCGAGACGGATCTACGAATACGAGAAAGAAAAGGAAGAAAGTAAAGCAATGCAAAAACATAAGGTGAAAGAAAGGGGACCTTACAGGAATAAGCTCACACAAAACGCAAAACAGCGGTGTTTGGAGAAGCTCTCAGGCATCTAAAATATCGACCCATACGAGCTCCCAGCAGCGGCACAGAGACCTGAACAATTTACCTCAGTGCACACATATGGACATTGGGAATTATATTGTTTACAATGTAAGTCACTTTGCATTCACGCTGTTAATGGCTTTAATCTAACTGGACATTTACATCTCGCAATCACACATTTAACTACCCTAGCTAACCCAAAAAAATTAGAGGGGATGAGATAACTCATGATGATTTAACCTTTTTTTCTGGTTTTCACCCCTAATGTAAAGGGTCCCAGTACTGGAAACAAAATGCAAGAAAGATTCTTGCTATACAAGAACAGGCCTTCCAGGAGGTACAGGGCTCTAAAAGGAGGAGAATGAGGTAATCTTAAGTATTCGTATTCCTCTTATTTGTCCAAATATTGAAAAACATTGTTTATTTACTTATTTGTCCTTACCTTTGTTGTCCAGACTATTGAAACTTTATTTCAAATCAGCACCGGTTTGCCAATCCTTTGGCCATTAATGCTTCTGTATTTTAGTGGCGTCTATAATGTTGGGCCAAAGATTTATTTGGTTACCACAAGCAAAACCACTAAAACACAAACAGCATATATCGATTATGTTTTTTCCTTGTAATAGCCGAAAAGATGAAGATGCTGCCGGAATTGGAGAGGTCACTGAGAAGATAGAAGAGCTTGTACTGGCATCACAGACCTTACCAGATATCACTGCAGCAATCCGAGAGCTCACCAATCTAGCTGCCACTCAAAGAGTGATCCTGACTCCTTCACAGCTACAGACCATCAAGCAAGGATTCTGCTGTGTTATTTGTATGAGTCAGTACACAATAGCTAGTCATTGTCCCACATGTACACTTATTTTGAATCCATTTTGATCCAGAATTGTAATTTTCCACGTACGCATTATTACATTTTCGAACCATGGTCACCTATGTCTCATCCACTACAATTAATTACATGTCAAATGCAGACCTTTGTGTTCCAACCCATGGTGTAACGATACATTAACAAAAGGTGTGTCTGAAATCGCTCCCTATCCACTATATAGTGCACTATTTAGGGTGTCCGAAATCTGAGTGAACGACATCATTCCCTACATTCGTTTACTACTTTTACCCACAATTCTCTCTGAATTAGAGTTTAAATCCGATGTACACTTGCTGAAGCACTATTTACCACAATTCAATGCCTAGAGGACTGAGCTTGCATGAAAGTGAGGGAGTTGAAACCAGAGATTACTTTACAGCTATCTTATTTCCGCTTTAACATTTATTTAATCCTTTTTTTTTTTAATCATTACTTGAATAAAACATATTAAAATATTGAGACAATATTATATACAATATTATAAAATTCATAAAAGTTTCCAAGTAGTTAAAAGGTTTGAAAACCAAGCCAATGGTTTTCAAACCTAGTCAGCAAAGTTTTGAATGATGGGAGTAATAACCAACCAAAATCGATTGCAAGCTCTCCATTTGGCCTTTTAGAAAGGACACCTTTACTTTTCATGAATAAAAGCTAACAGAAACTAAATTGTTGGGTCTGGGAGTTTCATCCTCAAATTTGAAGCAAAACATGGTCCAGATATTCTATTTGATCGTTGTTGTTGTTTTCAGGCCTTTAACATAAAAGTCTGATAAATGTTTCCCTAAGTTAAGTTCCTTCAAAGAAATCGTAAGTAACTTTCATGTAAAATGTTTACCTCGTTTTGCTCTGTTTCTTTGCTACTTTGAATTATAATGACTCTCGGGTAACAAAGTTTAAAGTGTCTAGTTTAAAAAAAGACCAGTTATGAATGTGGACCATAGGGTTAAAGAGCTACAGACATTTGTAGTTGGTTATGTCATTTTCAGAAAATTCTCAAAAAATAGGGGGTGCTGGTTAAGAGTTAAGGTCATATGGACACACACACACACACACACATACACACAGAATGACTAGTTTTTCCTCATTTTGTCTTTTAGAATTCATCGAGGAGCCAGTCTTCACCGAGTGTTGCCGGAGCATTATTGGCTGCAAAACATGTGTGGTACAGTGGCAGGAGACCTCTGTGCAAAATGTAGAGGGAACACCGCAAACAACACCATATATGAAATTAATGGTCTGTCAGATACTTTTTCTGTTCTGAGATCCCTTTATGAAGAGGAGTAACATGTTGAATTTTTACACAAACAAATTTCAAGTTAACCGTCTTCAAGTTAAATAGAGCTAATGGCTTTTCACACATTGCACTGAGTTGTGGTTATAAGACAGAGCAATGCCTGTTTGTATGGGGCAAAGTCATTGTTCACTGCTCTAGAGTACAATTCTGAAATGTCTGAATAATGCTCGGCAAACTGGTTCTCAACTGTAATCTTGTCCTGTTCATTTGAAAATGGATCCACTCCAAAAGTTGAATGCCTGGTCAGTGATGATCCCAGCTGTTGGCTGTAAAGGTCTGCTGCTTCAGCTGAATGAGGCAACAGTTCCTGATGGATTTTTTTGGGACACCCACGGCCAGCCAAGTCATTTGGTGTTCCTTTACCTGTAAAATAAAGACCATACTGTTGGTATAGAAACTTGTGAATGCCTTTTGTAATAATTGTAATCCGTAATTTCACCTGGAATTCTATGAGCATTCCATGACTCCACCAGCCTTGTAAGACCAATCTCACACAAGCGGCCAGTAAGGTTGGACACACAATATCTCACAAGGCTGTCGTTCATGTCTATTTCCTCTTGATCCACCAACCCCATAAGTGCTGTCTTCAGTGGATAGTTGACACGATTGTTGACTTCAGGCCAGATTCGTTCAACTATATGATTCTGAATTTGCAACAAAGATGTGTCATCAGTCAATGTGTTCTGGTGGGTAAATAAATCTTAGTCTATCAAGGAAAAATGGTCATGCAGAATTCCCAGTAAATGTATTAACTCAGCAGTCATTATGCACATTGACCACCGAACAAGTAAATTTATAGTTTTACCAGGAATTCTGCTTGAAGACAAATAGGATGTAGCTGCTTCTGCAGCAGTTTTTTATTAAGCTGGAACCAGGTTTTAAAAAGAAACATTCTCAGCCATAGTTAATTTTAATTAACTCAAACATTTGGAAAGCATAGTAATAGCAACGACAATTTGTCTCATGCATGCAAAACAACAGTATGCTGCTGAAGCAAAAATAATAATAATAAAAAAAAAAACAGGCATACAAGTGAATTGCTGAAGCAAACAAACAAACTGTTGAGCTGTACCTTTGTGGATGAAGTCTGTAAATATGGCCTTCGCTCCTGATTATGGCGGTGAGATGACAGCAGCTCCTGCATGAAAAGTGTCAAATAAAACTCCTTGCCATGATCTACTCGTACCTGGTCCCACATACCATAGGCAAGGACTGCAGGCCTATTGGATGAAAAAGTGTTTTATTTTGTGCAAAACTTTTTAAACTTAACGGTTATTAGTTACTCTCAGTATAATAGGCTTCATAACAATATACTGTAGATGTTCAATGTTTTATATTCTATCATGAATGATAGCCATGTGTATGCACTTTCTTTAGTGTCCACAATAATAATAATTGCTATTACCTGAAAACATCTTCATAGATGGCAAGGTTGTTTTTTATAGGCATTGTAGAATGAGCAACAATCTTTTTGCTGTAGCCATCGATGGCTAAAACATGGGTAACCCCAAACATAGCCAGTTTTTCGTTTTGGTCCATATGAACCTTTTGACCCATGTAATCAGCTTGATATGGTATGGGGTTGAGATTGCGGGCACCCTAAGAGAGATAGGAAAACGATGTAACTATTTCACACAAAAAAATCTCATTAGTCCTATATGGCTGCATATTTTACAAATATAACCTAATGTCTATTTGTGTCTCTGTCAATAAAATGAAAATTAGGGGTTTGTTCTGATTATAGGCTTACTATAAATATCTGTAAGTTTTTAATCTTATACAATCTAAGTAACTGCAGCTAAACAGCAAAAAAAAAAACACAGACAAAAAAACATTATCTCATATTTACACATAAATTCCACATATTTGATTATGTATTAGAGAGGAGTAATAGACCTGACGTCTTGCTTCATGGTATGGCTGATGCATGGTTCTGAGCACTGATCCAATTCGTGTCTCTGCAGCATACACTCCTTTCATAGCGAGATAACCCTTCATCATCTTTCTTCCATATGTAGGTCCAGTCTAGAAAATTAAAAAATATACATGTCCAGCTGATGTGTCTATCAAGAAATAAGACGTTTTTGTGTTATAGAATTTATCAGTGTTGTGAGGATTATATTAACTGTGACTTAGAAACTATTTATAAATAATGGAAGGCTGAGGCTATTTATTGGGATTTATGTACTATTCGTAATAAACGGGCATTAAAGATACCAGTCAAATACATTTGATAAGACATATAAATGCGGGACATACTGTGCATATCACATGTTCGTTCTCTCTCTCTCTCTCTCTCTCTCTCTCTCTCTCTCTCTCAATGGGGCTTTATTGGCATGAACGTTTTTTGAAACAATGTTGCCAAAGCATATACAAATAAAATATATTTACATAATATATACAAACACAATAAAACAGTTATATGAACAATAGTAAAATAATAATAATAAATCTAATATACTCTCTCTCTCTCTCTCTCTCTCTCTCTCTCTCTCTCTCTCTAGTAAAAGGTTAAAAAAAGCAGGATCATACCTCGGTTATAGCTTTTGCCACCTCCAACTCCAAATGTGCGTCAGGGAGCCCCATCAAACTTAATCCATTTTCACTGCAAAATCTCCTCACGTTTCTTGCGGAACATCCTATGAACAATATCCTATGAATATGAACAAACGGGCCTTTTTTTTCGTTTCTGTTTTAAAGTAACTTTATTTTTTGATATCCGAAATAGAAATTGAAATTCAAATCATTTTTAAAATTTCGCTCATCTTTTTTTGACACTGAAAAAGAGAAACGCTTTGTATTTTAATTTAAATTTTTTTATTTTAAAACAAAAATCAAATAACCACTTGTTTTTAGTTTTTTGATATCCGTTTCTGAAAGGAAAATCCAATGACCAAAAGATACACGGCCAATAAACAAGTATAAGGAAAACCAAAGCAATGGGATGGGATGGAATCAGGGTATCTTCCGTCCATTCCAAATCCGTTTTCAATTTTTCAATTTATTATATCCGCCATAAAATGAAGAAAAAAGAAGACGGATTTAAAAAAGAAGGAATTAATACATTTTCCTATATTTCGTTTGTCAATCTTACTTCTTAAAACTAAATGTTGAAAAATGAAATAAACAAAATCTTAACAAAGCTACATTTTCCACGACGGAGTGAACTTTTTTCATCAGCATTTGCAAAGGTCAACGGCAGGGGGAGCAAAGACGCAGCAAAATTATTAAAATGGCATCTTTAGCAAGGCACGCAGATGTGGTCGTCAACATGATTGATAATCATATGACTAAAGAAAATATTTCTGCGCACCTATACCAAATGGGTGTACAAAAATGCTCTGCAAGGAGTGTTCGCAGATTTTGCAAAGAACACAACGTGAAAAGACGCAGCCACGTTGATGATAGTCATCTAGAGCTGGCAGTGGCCAGCGCTATAAATGAGGTAAGTTTATTATTCATGTTTATTCATGTTATGTAAGGGGATACTTGTTATGAATGCAGCACAAAAATATTCAGCCTGCAAAAGCAAATATATATATTTTTTTCCTTTCGCATTTGCATTTATTGTACATCTTTGCCAGGATTAATGAGAAGATTTGTCATGACATGTAATCTCAGATGTATATGTAACACTCTTTGTAAACACACACACACCTAACATTAAGGGGACTGTTCATACGTAATCGTTTTTATACTGTACATTACTACATTCTCCCCCCTTTAACTTTGGGAATACCAGTACACACAAACACACACACACACACACACACATAACTAGTATAATGCATACTAATGAGTTATATAATAAAAACATTTTCTTCTTTGTTCAACAGGTAGGGCCAACATTTGGGCGCACATTTATGACAGGTTATCTGTCATCAAAAGGCATACTTGCAGGTGAAGTTCGGGTCGGTAAGGCACTACGACTGGTTCATCCACCATATAATGAATTGCGACATAAGGTTGGTTTTACCCTGTTTTTAAGGCCTTAACTGAGTTATTTAATACAGTTGTCTAATCATTTTAAGTGAAAGTTTATTAATTAAATAGTATTATTATTGATTGTTTCTGAGTGTTATAACAGCTTGTTTTGTGAACTATTAGGGTGTACGCAATCTGAATGCAATCCCCTACAATGCAGAATACATGGGACATAAACTACACTTGGACCAAAATGAGAAGCTGGTGATGTTTGGAGTGACGCATGTTGTGGCAATAGATGGCTTCAGCAGCCAAATTGTGGCTCATAACACCATGTCTGCATTTTACTTCAAAAGTTGAACTTGACACTTAAACAGTGATATTTGGTATATAATTACTCTGATTAAAGCAGAAAAAGTGCTGCCTGTAGTGCTTCTCACTTTTAAGTCAATGACTGAACAGTAATAACTTTTTTTATACTGTATATTCAAGAGAATATATACTCTTAACATGTAACAAACACCAGTAACTAATAAAGAGCTGCCGTAGTGGTGCCATATTATGAAACTTCTTAATGTGTGACACTTGTAACAGGTATACAGCTTTTTTTCCTCACTGTATTTAATCTTTGATAAGATCACCAAAAGCAGACAATGCACCATCAATTCCTGTGACCCTGTAGGTGTTTTCCCTTGAGTTGTCTGCTCTGCATTTCACACAGGTGTTGGATTTCGCTGCCACTGGTCAAAGCACACTTTGCATGCAATGAGACTCTGACAGCAAACTGCAAAAACAGGATCATTCATGGGCCCTAGAAATTTAAAATAAAGAAAATTACTTGTTCGTTTTTTCATAATATTTCTGGGATCTCAATCCAGAGAGAAGAGAGGAAAGTAGTACAGTTTAATTCATAAAATACTATCCTGGCTATCAACAAAGCTTATAGAGACTTAGTTATCTTGTTAACAAACCTTTGCAAATCACGCAAGCAAATGCATTTTTAATAGCTGCACGTTCTTCGTCCGTGAATGTAATAAAACGTCTGCGTGCCAACGTCAGCTCAGATAAGCCTCTTATAGCCTGTGCAACCTCTGGCAGTTCTTGGGATGCCAAGACCACCTCTTCAATTCTCTCCAAGACCTCTGGTAGCTGGCTGTCATCATCCCGTTGGCTGAGGAAAGAAGTTACAATAAGCACACCATGTTTTTCAAATATTTAAGTTGGTTACATTTTAGTAACTAACATGCTCCAAATATCTGCTATTTTACCTTAATCTTCTCCTTTTGGATCTCATATCCAAAAACTGTTGTTCAGGCACAGCAAAAACCTTCCTAGAATTTTGTTTCCAGTAAGCTGTAAGCTGAAATCATTCATATTTTAAAAGATGAATTATGTCAAGATTGAACTGAAAATTGAAGATTGAAGTGAAAATGTTATAATAGGAAAACAACACTACTAAAATGCAGACACCAAAACAAGCTGCTTTCAATGTGCTTTTTGCCCTCTATCAAGGCTTCATCAATCGGAACCTGAAAATTTTTCTTTACGTTTTTGAAGATCAGAAAAATTCAGGTCATTTTAATGTATTTTTATGTGAATTAAATCCTTAATTTCACAAATTTTTTAAATAATTTATATTGTTTAGATGTATAACACTTTTTTTTAATCAACTGGTATTACATTTCTTTGACCTTATTGGTGTTTTTATTGTGTTTTTCTTAGATTTTTTTAAAACAGTTTATAGTCGATCTCATCTTTTGCAGTTACCTTTTGTTCCCTCTGTATCGAGAATTTCATTCCCCTGGCCATCAGTCAGTATCATACCATCTTCTGATCCAATAGCATCTTGGACTTTTGCCAAGATACCAGGAACTGATGCCTCATGTTCATGAAAATGGATCGCCACAGTCTTTTGGGGTGTCCATTTTCCACCAACCAGATCAGCAAGAAAAACATTCCTTGAAATGAAAATATGTTTAGTTAAATATCTAAAGACCACGCCTAGACCTAGGGAGAATGCAATGCCAACATACAGTGGTCACAGTATATTTCTGGCTTCAATAATTCAGGCAGAAACCTTGCTATTATTAGAGAGTGAACTGATAACATTTGCTAAGGTCTTCAATTTTCGTAAAACATCAACCAAAACTGTCATATAATAATATTGTTCCCATGGGCAAAACGTTTGTTGAACTCACCGTTGAAAAGGTTTTGACATACTGGTCCGCGGCGCAGACAAAGATGCCTGCGAAGCAAAACCAGCGGCCGCACTGGGTCTTTGAAATGCAAAGCGCACAGACCCAGATCCAGCAGTGGGTCGAACACTTGAGTCCGGTGGTTGCACCTCGGCAGAATCTCCGTGAACTTCGTAGTGTCCTCTTGCAACAAGATCGACACTACTAAAAAATCCACTCTCTCCAGCGAAGATAGCGATGTTGCTATCATCGGTGATGTAAACACTGGAACTACACACCTTAAATAAAAATTGATAGTTGTCTATGAGATTATATAGTTTTGCTTCATTGTAACATTTTGTAATAATTGGCACAGATGGGCAAATTCGTCCCTGCAGGCTCACTGTCCTGCAGCTTAGACCCAACCGTGATAAAAACTCGCCTGCCTATAGCATTCCAGTAATCAATAAGACAGAGATTAACTGCCTATGGTGTGCTTGATTAGGGATGCAGCTGAACTTTGCAGGACATTGGCCTGGATAATGCGAGTTTGCCCATTACTGCAGTGGCACACACACACACACACACACACACACACACACACGCACACGCACACACACACACACACATATATATTTATAGGTGATACGTTTTAGTAGTAGCCCTTTATTGTCACTAGTCACAATTACCAGCGAAATTAGCCATCAACTAATTGATTTATTTAAAAATATATATTAACGTTACCTGAAATATACGGCCAATCTTATCCACTGTCATGTCTTCGTCCTTTAAAGTGACCCTCTTAGGACCCTTGAAAAGTGTGTATGTCTCCATTGCTTGCTTGAAGGAAGTTTCGCGAGTCGCGACTGAATTCGGCATCCGCACTCTTCCACTCTTCCGTTTCCTTTCTTCTCGGCGCGTGAACTTCCGGGTGACAGCTTAATTAAAAAATCAAAATGTCATATTCCATTTTAGGGCAATATTCTAAAATCCATTATTTAGAGTAGATTATGTGTCTGGCAGAATAGAAAAATATAACGTTAAATAAATATTAAACAAAGTCAATAAAATGATAAATTAAAAAACGATTCGTTTTTTCGTTTTCTGTTTTTTTAATTGAAAACGGATTTGGAATGGACAGAAGATACCCTGATTGGATGGGGCTGGGTAGAAGTAGAACAATACTGACTTAAAATTAAGTATGAAAATAAATGTATAATGGGTAATAACTATCAGTTCTGATATACATGTCCTTAGCAAGAAAAAAAAAGAACAAGATCAATTAGACACATGAACACAAGGAAATAATAAAATAAATTAGATTAAACATCACAATTTACAAACAGCTGAAATCTACCAGAACATGCTCCAATTAGAGCACATGTGCTAGGATAGATGTTATGTTAAGGACAGGATATGAATAACATAAAAAAAATGACTGATTAAAAATGTGTATGTAATTGAAAGCAATGGATGGAGCAACATAAAAAAACAACAGATGATTAATATATGAATTTCTATTTATTTCTCTCTGCTGCCCAGCTCTCCTTCTCCATGCAATAAAATGATGATGCTTGAAATTCCTTCCATGTCATATCCTGTGTCATGCCTCTGTCTTTGTATAAGGCGAGGACTTTAGCTGGGCAGTAAATGTATTTTCCTGCCACTCCTGGAAACCCTGTGTGAATGTGCTTGCTGTTTGGGCCCTGCCTTAGCTCTGTGCGACAGAAACGGCACATTCTTCCCTGAGGTTGAGGATCCGAGAGTTTACTCTTCTTTTCAGCTTTTCCCTGTACTCTTTGCCTTTTAAGTTGCAGTTCACGCTGACAGAAGTCAGTCTGGGCAAACTCTTCAAAGGCCAGTGTCCAGCTGTTTAGCCAGATGTTTTATGTACTGTGCTATGTGGTATTTGGTTGTGGGGTGAAGCAGACTGTTTGGATCTGTGGCAGACCGATGGACCATAGCAGCATAGTCTTGATCCAAAAGCTTTTACATGTCTTTCTGTCCATGGTAATTGTCTAGGAGGCTGTCAATAGCCTCCTTCATTGGTGATGTCTAGCGTTTGTGGTCCAAGACGAACACTCGTCCTCCAGTCTTGATTGGTCCAGTGCGGGCACTCCTTGGTGACGATTGCAAAGGTATGGGTGGAGTATTTAAGGTTTCTAGAATAGAGTGAAAAGTTGTTATTTTACTCATTTACTAAGATGATGTTGAGGAGAACAAAGTGTCATTTACACTGATATTTAAAATTTTACTCTTAAAAAGTGGTATTAACTTACCCCTTTTAACTGGAGGTCCCATGCTTCCTTGTGACAACATCTGAACAAAGTTGAAGTGTTGCACCATACCAGTGAGGCACAGGTGTTCTCCAGCGGTCCAGAGGTGGCCCCAGCAACAATGGAAGGTGTAGTCTTCCAGGCATCCCAGTTTAGATGTTCAGCAGGGATGCAGTCTGGGATCTTAAATGGAGCACACCAATCCCTAAATGCAAGGCACAAAGATGAAGAACAATTAAATTTATTTGAATTTTTTTGTTTATTTTAAAAAGAAGTTTTTTCATAAAGCAAAGAATGCAAAAAAGCTTTTATTCAATCATGGCTTTAGTATTTATCTAAAAACAAAAAACTACACACAAACGTGTTATGGCCAGTGAGCCTTCATCAGGAGGGGAACAACAAAAACACTCAAGAGTCCTTTCATACAACTATCAATTATTGATGTGACAGTCACCTGATTATGTAATATGGACTGATCACAAGAGAGCAAATTTAAATAATTAATATACAGGTAATGTCACATCAAAAGATATTGCATTGTTTAATTACATTTTGATTACATGTTTTCTATAATAATTAATTACATTTTCTCTCTTGTGATTATTAATTGTTTTTTTATACCAATTTTTTTTTATTAGACATGACATTGGTGTTCTGCATGGCAGTGACGAAAGAAGATGGCTGTCCGCACTTGTCCATCCAGTGGAAGCCTGCCTTTTCCACTCCAGCATCGTTGTACCTCTCGGCCAGTCCCTGGTACATTGGCTCCAAGACCTCTGAGTCTCAGACTGAACCATCACCCAGGAAACAATCAGCCAGTTCTCATTCATTATTGCATAACTTGACATGACCCCAGATGCCAGCGTTACTTTTCTTGCAACTTTCCTGGTGTGGTCAGACCTGAAGACCCTCCCAAAATTGCCCTGGAGGAGTTTGGACATGGCTGGCTCTTGACGTAGGCAGTCAGTCAGGTAGAAGCCATACCAGCCATCTTGATCATCATATGACCCAAATGCACGTGGAGTGTTTTCCTTCCTCAAGAACTGCCCAATGGTCCTCTGTCCATATGTGCCAGCCTCAGCATCCCTGACGCTTTCTATGGCATGCAGGTATGTCAGATGTGCTCGCTCGTACTTGAGGTGCATTAGCTCATTCTCCTGGTTTGCCATATCGGTTGGTGACCAGTGCGCCTCTGCTCATCCATCACAGATTTGCAGATGGCCTTCTTGTATGTCAGAAATGCAGGCAGAATGTTGGTAAACCGCTTGGGCAGCTTCTCAAGCCATCGTGGATTGTCAGCAAACCAGTACTTCTGACAGGCCTTGCAACAGAATCGTGAGGACAAGATGTAATACTGACCACTGGTGCCAACAATCACCCGAGGCCTACCCACTCCTGCAGAGACCACCTGTGGATGAGGACATCCATGCAGACATGGCCAGATGTAAGTGTTTCTTAACCTGACCATAAAGTGAGTCTCCGGCTTCCAGATGAAAAATGGGTGTAGCTGGAAGAAGTTAGGGGATGGGAGTTCAGACGCCATATCAACAAGCTCAGGTTGTGGAGGAAGACGCCATAGTGAAATTGAGTTCCCTGGGTTACGCACTGAACGAGACCCAGGCCACAGCCCGAGATCCTGAAGCTCCATCCTCATCCACAGCTTCTGGTGTTGACAACAGCTCCAGCTGCTCATGTCATGGTCATGCACAGGCAGGAGAACAGGAACAGGTGGCTGAGCTGAAGGAACTAGGATTTAAAAAGAAAAATGTATAGGCAAAAATAATGTAATGACCAGATTATTATTATAGATTGCATAATTAATATGGAAATAATGTAAATAAATTACATGATTAACAGACAACATCATAGTGATAGTTCACAAAATAGAGGGGTTGTGTACATGCTGTTCATTCTTACCATTTTCACTACGGTCCTCAAAGGCAAGCACTTTGCATGCAGAGGTGACAGCAGCACTTGTGCAGAGTTCTGAAACAAAGTGCAGTCTTTGTTTTGCATTTGTACAAACTACTGGCATCATGATATGATGGCAAATCTAGGATGTGTTTGTGAAAATGATCCTGAGCTAAATCTGCCACGCACTGAGCAGATGTGCAACTGAGCATCAGCCCTACCCTAAAATGGAAACATACCTGGCGTTGACTTAAGCCTTTCACCCGTTGTCTCCTTCACTAGGAACGTCAGTCCTGATGGAAGGGGCACGGGTGTCTTCCTCTTTATGCTTGGAGAGGTTGGAGCTACAAGAACACAAATAGACCAATTATTATATCTATGTAAACACACACACACACACAAAAAAACCATTTTTGGTTACATGACCTTGATTGGTGTTTTTACCATCAACTGGTGATGCCTGCAATTCAGCACTTGTATAAGGAGTTGGGTTGGACAGTGATGGAACTATAACAGACAAAATCATCAGTCACTTCAAAATTCACAATATATGTTAGCAGTATAGTAGTAGTACAGTAGGAACTCAAACAGCCATATGTCTCTTTCTCCTGCTTATCATAATTTCACAAATGTTTATGGTACAATTATATACTGTGTAACAAAAAAACCTATGTACCTGTAATATAAATGTATGCCATTATTGACATTGTCATATTATTTTTCTCTACCTATCCCTCAATATATGTTATGTATATGAATTCATCTAATGTTAAGAGGGATTCACTTTGTAAAGTGCCTTGAGACCACCTTAATTGTTAATAAATTATTTAAAATGTAATTGAATTCCTGCAGACATACCGTTCCAAAATATTACTCACTAGTCTAAGCAGGAGGAGCAATATGACAATGAACAAGCATGCATTCAAGTGTTAGTACCTTAAAACAGCATGAATGCAGAGGGAAAATGTACACTTACCGTCATTGTGGTTGGAATTCATAGTCCTTAGGACAGTTAGTATAATGCCAGCATACAACCTTATTGTTGGAGGAACATGGCCGGAACATGGCCGGCAAACAACATAACAGTTAAGGTTCCGTTTTGGAGGGCAATTGATCTTACTCCAGTCCTGAAACCTCTTGTTTAAAAACCTGTCTTTGCTCCTGGTGACTCTCTGAGTGTGACAGCTGCTGCTACTGCTGCTGGCACAGCAACTGGTTACACACAAACACGGAGATATGAATTGGGAGACAGGTAAATAAAAACAAAAGTTACAAAATAGACCATAGGCCATCATCAATTCTGACATTTGGTTTGTGTAATAACAGTACACTTACAGCTCTGCACTTGTAGCTTAGAGAGTGAGATGCTCAACATCGCTCTCTCCAGCTCTTCATCATCATCCATCACTGTCGCACAGACAATCATTTATTTGCCCAATTAATTATGAATTAAAAGCATGAAAGACTATTACTGGTCATACATAAATGTATACTTTTATGTAAAAAAAAAAATATTAATAGAATAACCAACCAATGGGTTTTGCTGGGAAACTTCATGATCAAGTCTGCGTAGCCATCAGCTCTGCTATCCCAAATCTCCTTCCAGGTGCTCTTGGCCCGGGAACCAAAGCCAACCAGCTGGTCATCTTCTGATGAGGCTGCCACAACACCCACTCCACTGGCTTCATGGGTGAGAAGAGACTGGATCCCTTCAAAACTTAGGGCATAATGAACAAATGAGACTGTCCTTGCCATGCCCCTCAGCCACAGGATGCCGGATGCCTCCTCCTTCTGAAGGTTCTTGATGAGATAAAAAAGTAGTATGGAAAGGTTTACATTTAGCAGATACACAAAATCTACACAAATTAATATATAAAATGATCATGTTCATTCATAACTTCGCTTGCAAATCATCCTTTGATGATCTAATAGTAAATAAAATCTGACGCGGTAAAGTTTTGCTTATAATCAATAAGTACATCGCTCAACAAGTAATGGTGTTTAATTATACAGTATTAATCACAAGCTATAAAGTATTATACACACATGAATCATGAACTAACTTACCCTTGATAGATGTGCTGATTAAAACGAGCGAGGCAGATCTGTGTATTTCACTCTCCAAAACAGAATGAAAATGTCAATTTCAAACTCCGCGCTTGTGCACAAACCCGGAAGAGCGCCCGGAGAGCACCAGCGGCCGAAAGTATATTACATCCGTAGTGATTTAGCACTACCACACAAATGCAGTGTGTGTGCAAAGCTACAGTATATGAACATAAACCACATAAAAGTGCATGATTAAAATCCCATTTCTGTCAGTTTCTCTTCTGTAACATGATAAAAGCAGATTCGTCCTGCGTATACATCACAGAAATGCTTCATTTGAGTAAAAGCTGAATGAATCACTTGTGGTTTCTGATGTTTCCAGCACTGATCCGTCGTGCTTGAATGTATTTATTTATTTATGTTAGGAGAACCGTGTCTGGTTTTAATATTACATAGTAAATAGTTTAAAATATACTACAAATACTAAATAGTAACCAATTCAAGCTGAAATGCTAAGAAATGGGAGCTGCGTAGTATTCATTCTTGATCACCACAAACTTTTACATGGTATTTTAATCAGTTCCCATGAGACATGATTTCTGAAGATCATGTGACACTGATGCTGAAAATACTGCTTTGATCACAGAAATAAATTACAGTTTAACACAGATTCACATAGAAAATAGCTGGTTTAATTGGTAATAATATTTGACAATATTACTGATTCTATTATATTTGTTATCAAATGAATGGCATCATGGTGAGCAGAAATGCAAACACATAAAAAAATAAATCCTAATAAAAATATCTGACTGGAAACATATTCTCAATAATGTTGAAAAAATGACAACAAGTCCATGATTTACTGAAAATGACTTTCTTCTTTCAGACTTATCCAATCAGAGTTATATTAAAGTGCTCTACACAGCTCTAGGGGGTGAATAAAGGCCTTCTGAAATTAATCAATGCATTTGGGGAAGAAAAAAAAATATCCATATTTAAAACTTTATTAACGTAATCTCTAGCTTTCACTGACTGTCGTACACACGTTCACGAGAGAGTGGCGTCTGGCAGATGACGTAGATGTAGTCTTTACCTTTTGCTTCAAAATGAATGCTCTGTTTCGAAATCGAAACCTCAGCACCCATTCACCGCCATTATAAAGCACTTCCATGGTGGATTGATGCACTGTATGTTGCTTCAAGAAGAATCTGAAAAAGAAGAACAATGTTTATGTTTATGATCATTAGACGCTCGTCTTTTCAAGCAGCTCTATTCCCCAGAGATTTCTTCAGCTTGACATATCCAGATTGAACAAGCTTCTCTCTGATCCATCCAGTGAGGATCTTCAGCTCATCGTTGCGGTACAATAGTTCAAGGTGTTTTCTGTCATCAGGCCACTTATCACGGTTGAATACTGCAAATGATGACATTACAGCTTGAGCATTATGATCTTTGTTAACTTCGAGCAGGTTTTCCACTTTAGCATGAAGGTGTTCCTCACAGGCTGAACATGCATGCTTCATCTGTTTTCTAAGATTACCCATCAGGCTCTCTCTTTCCCCTCTCAAGTCAATGCAATGAAAAGTGGTGATATGAGCACCAGGAGTTTGCTTTTCCAGACACTGGGTGATGAAAGTTTCATGTGATCAGGACTGGTCAAACAGCACATGGTAGAATGAGATCTGCCTTCTGTGGAGTCTGACTTAATGTTGCTATCTCCTGCAGCAAGTCAGCCAAGAAATGATAACATGCAACAAACTGCAAATCCTTCAGGGCATTGAAAACATTTTCCCCTCTGCCAGCAATGTCAGCATTGTGACTGGTTTGGGATAAATCCTTCATATGAACGGCCACCGCTGCTTACTGCCCAGAAGTGCCAGCTCCAGTCTGTGAGCCATACAGTGAATGTCTATCAGTTTTGGATTGTCCACTCTCAGTTTTACAACGACACCGGCGTTTTGGCCCATGTTCACATTTATACCATCAGCACAAAATCCAACAAGCTTTTGCTTCCAGTTATCTAATCCAAATTTTGACATTGACGATTGAATGCAGTCAAATGCAGGCTAAGCTAGGTTTTCTACTGAAGTACTTGCATATCATCACATATTCCTCCTCATCAAACAAACGCCAGTCAAAATCTGACAGGAACTTTAGTTTTTCTAATACACTCTTTGATTCAGGATGCACAATATTTTCTGTCACATTTGACATGCTTGCCTGGGGCATTCACCATCTAATGTCTGCACAGAACTGGACTCTTTATTCTTCTTTGTGCTTGAAAACAAAAGAGTATTAAGCAGTTTCTGCTCAGATTGCAATTTTCTTTTTGTTTCTGCATCCATCTGCATCCACAGTAAAGAAAGAACACAATCTAATGTGTCAGTTCTCTTTACACGACGTGTAGCCTCATGTGTATCTCTTTCTCTCACTTTGAGTGTGTGTGTGTGTGTGTGTGTGTCTGTGTGTGTGTGTGAAAGTAAATGAAGGAGGAAGCTCTCAGCTAAGTGATGGTGTGTAATGCAGCCTGAGTGGGCTTTGAAATTATATCTGCGCTAAATTTATTTTTGCATCTAACTCAATTGCAGGCTTGTGCTTTTGACTGAATAATGTTAAAATTTTCTTGCACATCAGCTTTATGACGGAGATTAGCGTAACCACAGCCCACTGTGAACATCCATGTAATTCATTCAACCTTTTCAAACTTTATGAATGATTATTTTAGGTTCAAGTGGTGTAAGTAACTGGAAGCAAGAAGAGTACGGGTGTTTCTAAAGCACACAGTGTTATCTGCTGTCAAAATCTAAGCTCAGAATCGATTCAAGATAGAACTGTGATGCATTTTGATAATCTCAGAATTGAGGCATAATCATTTCTCGATTCACGATGCATCGATTTATTGCCCAAGCCCTAATGCATTGTTTAATTCATCATTAATGGCAAAAATCACATTTTTAATCTGGACTTGACATCAGGATTTAAGTCTGGAACTTATTTTATGTTCCAGCCTTTTGCTAAAATGCTTTAAACCCCTCCCCTAGCACTTGAACATTTGTTTTCCAGGAGTTAGAACTGCCCTTAGGGCCTGTTTAAATCTGGCCACTCCTTACACTCTCTCTGATTGGATAGCAATTCGATGGTGAAAAGACCCCATGTAAATGCTTTATGAAACGATTTGGACACAGATTTAGATCTGATTGCTCAAACCGCTTCAGAACATGGTATGGGATGCATTCCAGTTGAACCTAGAGAAGTGTAAATGCTTCTGGTTAAAACCTAGCAGGTTTTAATCTGGGTCAGTCATTGGACCAATCAGCTGTGAGCAAAGTGACATGAATCTAATGCAGTAAGCCACTCCCCCTGTATCTCTCACTTGAAATGAAAGCAGTTTAGATTAAATGCATATTATTTTGTAGTTATTTACAATTCATATAATATATTCATATAATTAATACATAAGCTAGCAACTAATTTTAAACTTTAAAATGTATACATATAGATACGTTTTAATATATTAACATTTTGATATAATTAAACGTGTTTTCATATGAGCTTTGAAACTGTATGAATTATTACATTTAGTTGATTCATTAAAAAGTATTTTCTCAACATTTTGCAGCAGTGTTTTTTTGCCTTGTAAATGCATGTAAATTAATTAGTTTTAATAACAACATCTCTGGGGCATATTTGTTTTTTTATTGTAAGAATTCAAGCTGAAGAAATCTCTGGGGAATAGAGCTGCTTGAAAAGACGAGCGTCTAATGATCATAAACATAAACATTGTTCTTCTTTTTCAGATTCTTCTTGAAGCAACATACAGTGCATCAATCCACCATGGAAGTGCTTTATAATGGCGGTGAATGGGTGCTGAGGTTTCGATTTCGAAACAGAGCATTCATTTTGAAGCAAAAGGTAAAGACTACATCTACGTCATCTGCCAGACGCCACTCTCTCGTGAACGTGTGTACGACAGTCAGTGAAAGCTAGAGATTACGTTAATAAAGTTTTAAATATGGATATTTTTTTTTCTTCCCCAAATGCATTGATTAATTTCAGAAGGCCTTTATTCACCCCCTAGAGCTGTGTAGAGCACTTTAATATAACTCTGATTGGATAAGTCTGAAAGAAGAAAGTCATTTTCAGTAAATCATGGACTTGTTGTCATTTTTTCAACATTATTGAGAATATGTTTCCAGTCAGATATTTGTATTAGGATTTATTTTTTATGTTTTTGCATTTCTGCTCACCATGATGCCATTAATTTGAAAATATAATAGAATCAGTAATATTGTCAAATATTATTACCATTTAATATAGCTGTTTTCTATGTGAATCTGTGTTCCACTGTAATTTATTTCTGTGATCAAAGCAGTATTTTCAGCATCAGTGTCACATGATCTTCAGAAATCATGTCTCATGGGAACTGATTAAAATACCATGTAAAAGAAAAGAAAATGCCTTGGGGTTAAAAAGTGAAAATGTATATCTGCATTGGCCGGGAATCAAACCCAGGCCTCCCGCACCGCGGCCTTGAATTAAATTCCACGCATTCTCAAGCGTCTATCAAAGGTAAGATAC
This sequence comes from Carassius auratus, assembly GCF_003368295.1. Lineage (NCBI taxonomy): Eukaryota > Metazoa > Chordata > Actinopteri > Cypriniformes > Cyprinidae > Carassius > Carassius auratus. The sequence continues at coordinate 431,222 of NC_039270.1, forward strand.
TTTACGTGACATCAGTTGACGTTTCGTTACCGTTAATGATGAAATCACGTTGGTAAACTTTGTTTGTTTCGAAACGGTTTACTACAGTTCAGCCTAGATTGATTTGTTTCAATTTATGAATGAACATAGCCATGATTTACGTTTCTGTGTATTGTTTGTCATCATTAACACGTCATCTGTTGATTACAAGTTGAATTATGAATGAAGTAAACATTATTTTCACTTTTGTAATGAGATTACATGTATTCCACAGTTCAAAAATGTTTTCTGACCATGGTTTTGCTATAGTAACCATAATTTATCCATGGTATTTTAGTAGAATCACAACAATAAATGTACTATTGTTGTTATTGCATGGGCATTATAATTACAGTACAGTCATGAGACTTTAAATGAATATCAGTCTGCCAAGAACAGCAAGATTACTATAGTTTTACAATGAAACTGCATACAGTCTTACAGGATTTAAAAACTTTTATTTGTGAATATCATACAGTCCCAATGCTTACACACACACACACATGGATATATATATATAATATTATGTCTATTTATGTATTATGTATGAGTATGAGTGTGAGTGTGTTTGTTTGTGTCTGTAATATAGTTATAATTATTCCTTTTTTTAATATTGCTGTATTGTTGTTCTTTCAGAGAGCACTGTTTCTTCACTGATTGTGTCTTTGCTGCCATCTACTGGGCTACTGTCATATAGATATTAATTTGTTGCCAGAAGATGGTCTTACCCTTCGAGTTAGTCACCTCTGTCTGTTCAAATTATTTTTTCAGTTAGAGCCTACATTTTCTGTAAACTTGCTTTTAAATAATTGTGAGGAGCGCTTTACCTCTACGATAATTAATCATTGTTTTACCAAAGTAAAACTGTATCAACCATAACTGTAGTAAACTTTCTTTTTTAGTTCAAACCTTGGATTTGATGCCATGTGTCTACTATAGTAATATTGTAGTAATACTAGAATAAAACTGTGGTAAACATGACTTAAAATAACCTTAGTTTTTGAAATCATGGTACATTTTGTAGTTACTATGGTTTTACTGAAATGGTAATAGTTAAACCATGGTTAATTTTGAAAGAGTACTAATAATCATGAATCGCATGATCCTCATTTGAAAGTCACTTTGGCTAAAAGCATCTTGGATTTCTCCAATCATATCACCCTGGAGCCCAAGACCGGTTTCCCACTGAAGCTAAGCAGGGCTGAGCCTGGTCAGTACCTGGATGGGAGACCTCCAGAGAAAACTAGGTCACTGCTGGAAGAGGTGCTGGTGAGGCCAGCAGCGGGCGCTCTCCCTGTGGTCTGTGTGGGTCCTAGCACCCCAGTGTAGTGATGGGCAGTGCTTAATTTGTAAATTGCGAGGTCCCGGAACAAAGCGGGGGTAACGGATCCGGCATGTTATTACAGAAGGGAGAGGTAACGGAGCATTTGCCCAATCACATTGGTGGACCTGGTTAAGTTATCAAGAGCGTGCATTAGTTACTTTTAGGGTCTGTAAGGTCATGAAAACTGGCTAATTCTATGTTTAGTAATACTGAAAGCGACCCTAGCTCTAGCTGGGAGTTTTTTAAATTTAGAGTTAGAGACCTTGCTGTTAATATAAGTAAGCAAATGAAAAGAGAAAAAAAACATTAAAGAATTAGAACTTATTCATAGGTTAAGTGTGTTAATGTAGAAGGAAAATTCTAGTAAAGAGGATGAGGTAGAAATGAGCACATGTCATTTGCAAATTGAAAATATGTACACAGAGATTACTAAGGGTGCTTTTATACGCCCTAGAGCAAAATGGATCAAGAAGGGCGAAAGAAACATGAATTACTTTTTTTGCTCTTGAAAAAAGAAATCGTAAAAAGACATCTCTCTCGGCCTTAAACATTAATAATGTGTTATATGTACAGATCCAGGAATGATTTCAACCTTTGTACTCTTTTTATAGAAAATTGTACACTTTTCAATTCTCTCAAGAAAAATCTGACGACTTTATTTTGAGTATTCATGATGAGATTTCTGGTATTAAGGATGACTTTAAGCAACTTTGTGATTCTGATATCTCTATAGTTGAAATGGAGGATGCACTGAAATCTATGAAGAGGGGAAAATCTCCTGGTACTGATAGCTTATCTGTTGAATTTTATTTACATTTTTGGGACATCTTAAAGCAACCTCTACATAGGTTGTTTAAAGACTGCATTAAAAAAGGAGAGATAACTCCCTCAGTGAAGCAGGGTCTTATTTACTTGATCCCCAAAACTGATAAAGACCCACTTTTAATTGTAAACTGGAGACCTATATCACTTTTAAATGTTGATTATAAATTACTTGCTTTAATTTTGGCAGTTCGTTTAAAATCTGGCCTTAATAGTATAATTGGTGAAACACAAAATGGATTTATGAAAAATAGGCATATTAGCTCTAACATAAAATTAGTTCTTGATCTTATTGATTATTCAGAGAATAATGATTAAGAAGCTATTATAATATTCTTGAATTTTTATAAAGCATTAGATTCCTTAGAACACACATTTCTGCTTAAATCTCTTAGTCTTTTTGGTTTTGGATGTACTTTTATCAACATGGTGAGCATGCTTTATAATGACATTAAATCTTAAGTTTTGGTTGGTTTTCAAACTACTAAACGCTTTAATTGGGATAGGAGTGCGCCAAGGTTGCCCCATTTCCCCATTTATTTATTTTGTTAGCTGTTGAACTTTTATCAATTGTTATTTTACAAAATCCCAGTTTAGAAGGTATTTCTATTTTTGGTAAAGAATTAAAAATTTCTCAACTAGCTGATGATACAACTATATTTCTCAAAGACCAAAGTCAAATTCCCCTGTGTATCAATATTATTAATTCTTTTTCTGAAGCTTTAGGCTTATATTTAAATGTATCAAAGTGTGAACTATTCTGTCTGTATAACACTCAACAACCTTCGATGCACCATATACCTGTAAAAACTGTATTAAGTACCTGGGGATTTTCCTTACTAAAGATAGATTGCTTCGCCAACAACTTAATTTTTCACATAAAATAAACAACAAAAAAACAAGAACCATCTTTAATTGTTGGCTACAACGAGATCTATCAATCTATGGAAGAGAACTTATTTCTAAAGCAGAGGGTTTGTGATGATATTGACAAAATCTTATTGAATTTTATTTGGAAGAACAGATCTCACAAAGTTAGGAAGTCTGTTTTGTCTAATAGATGTTCTGAGGGCGGACTGGAAGTTTTACATTTTAAAGAATTAGTCAGCTCTTTTAGAATTAGTTGGTTAAAAAAATGTCTTTGCGGTAATGGTTCAATTTGGTACTATATCCCCAATGCCATATTTCATATATTAGGAAGTTTAGAGTTTCTTTTAAAATGTAATTTCACCCTTTCTAAATTACCGATTTCTCTCTCCAAAATTCACAAACAAGTTTTACTTGCTTGGAAATTGTGTTATGTGCACAATTTTTCTCCCTACAAAGAAATTCTATAGAATAATTTGAACATTTTAATCCGAAACAAATCATTTTTTATGGATAAGTGGTATGATAGAGGTATTGTTTTTGGTTTGGATTTATTTAAAAATGATGGCAGTATACTGGAATATGAAGAATTTATGGCTTTGTATAATTTTCCTCTGCCTGCTAGAACTTTCAATTCTGTAATCAAAGCTTCGTCTCCGTTATGTGCATTTATTTAAAAAACATCTTTTCTTCAATGAGAGAAAATCAATTATGCCCAAACTTTTATTGGGTGGAGTTAGCCTTATTGATAAAAAATGTAGGTCTAATAGTAAACTTATAAAGTTATTGTTACATTACACAGTTTACACATCCCCTCGATGTAAATTTTTCTGGAATAATTATTTTGACAGTATTCACTGGAAGAAGGCGTGGTTACTCCCTGAGAAATATTGCATGTCCAATAAAATTAGAGAGGTACACTTTAAGATTCTTCATAATGTTTACCCAACCAACTCACAAATAGCCTCTTTTGTTGATCTCTCTGACCTGTGTGTATTTTGCAAAGTTGAGGAAGAAACTTTGCTTCATTTATTCTACCACTGTAATCAGGTTAAGCCTCTTTGGGAGAGCTTGGGTTATCTTTCTCACTTTATAAACTATGATTTAAAATTTTTCTGGGAGAGACTATCCCAGATAGCACAGGTACGTCGCGGGGACGTCTGTGCGATGTATGCTTTTGCATCTGAGAGACGTCGTTTTTAGGGCGTTTGCTGTCGTTTATGTTATTATTATTATTATTATTTTAATCCTGAACCAAACAAACAAACAACAAAAAAAGCAACAAAAAGGCAAGTTGACTAACAAGGCATTCTCCCTGGGGCCAAGCGGAGATAATCCTTAATGTGTTTTTCAGACTCTGCTTCAGTTGGCGACGGAAGCACGGGATTCTTCATAGCTGCTCCTGCATGTTAAAAGGTAAAACTTAAATAAGTTCAACAAATAAAACTTTTTTCACTTATTGTTTAATTAAATCCTCAAAATCTGTTTTTTTTTTAACTGGGCTCTTATGAATTTAGACAATGATAAGCAAACTATAAAAAATGATTGCAAAATCCGTCCTTCCCTACACTGTAAAAAATTTGGAGTGGGATTTACTTGAAAAAAGCTTGGAAAGTTTTTTCACTCAGGAAAGGCTAGAAAATTTACAAACATTTGCCAAGTAAAAGCCTAAACATAATTATTATTAGGTTTAATTGGACATTTTTAAGTTAAGTTTACTTGTGAATTCTTAGTTAATTTTATTGAGTCTTTGTTTGTAAATATTACTTAAGTAATGTTTATAAATATATTATAATTTATTGCATTTTTTTTTTTACACAAGAGGCCTAGTTATCTTTTTTTAGTTATCCTGAGTAACCTTTACTTTAAATATTCTTTAAAAATTACATAACATAATTTGTGATGTATTACAACTGATGTCTTCAATAAAAAAAACACTGACAGACATTTTATTTCCTTTAGTACTTTTTTTAAACTCGTGAAAAACAGTTCAACAGAAAAAATGATAAAACAAATGGACAAACAGTCCATGTACAGTACAAACCTTGCTCATATTTACCTTAACAAATCTTTTGAGGACATTCTCACTTGCAAAACAATGAGCAAATACAAAATGTTTGAGTGGCAAACAAAATGGCCAGACTTACATTAGTATATTTCTCTGCAAAGAGCTAACCTTTGGAGTAAATTTCAAAGCATCCAGTCCAAGAAAGATTTTCTGAAACACTTCAAATGTGTTTCTCAGCTTTGAAGGATAGCTTAAGTTCAGGGAATAAATGAAGCCCATAAGCAGAAGGCAGGCATTTGTGAGATTCTTGCATCCCGAGAGTTCCCTCAATGAAAATGATGATGTCAGCTATGTTGTCATATTCCTCTCCTGCAGTGCTGCCCAGTACGATGATCTTCATCAAATGATTGGTGAAGCTATCTTCAATCATATCTCTTCTGACATCCTGTCAAATACACAAATGAGTGAAAAAGTGGTTACAATTCTGAACAGTAAGTTGTATGCTCTCTTTAATTTTATTTGATAAGTGCCCGACACAGAGGTTAAATCTGTTATTAAATGAAGAATGAAAAAATTATGAACTGAAGAACTGTCTGCAAGACACTTAAAAAACTACTTGCAAAGCTACAGTACTGTAAAAGGTTTTAGGCACTTGAATAAATATTCTGTAAAGTGGGGATGCCTTTAAAATTTTTTCATAAATTAATTTTCATTTACCTTCTATTGACTAAATCAATATTTGGTGTGATCACCCTTTGCACTTAAAGAGTTCACCCAAAAATAAAAATTCTGTCATTAATTCCTCCCCCTCATGTTGTTCCACACCCATAAGACCATTGTTCATCTTCAGAACACAAATTAAAATATTTTTGGTGAAATCAAATGGCTTCTGATACACACATAGGCAACAGTGCCATTGCACCTTTTGAGGTCCAGAAAGGTAGTAAAAACATTGTTCAAACAGAGAACGTGACTACAGTGGTTCAACCTTAATGTTGTGAAGCGACGAGAATAAAACGAGAGCAAAAACTAAACTATAAATAACGACCAGTATTGGCAGTGTTTGCCGAAGCTGAACATGTGAGCACCAGGATGCCCACACGATGGGTGTGATTCTGACACAGGAGCCCGCCAATAAAATGAGCCACCTTTAGGATGTAAACACGAAAGCCACTACGTTCACTACGTCATCTGCATATGACAACAGTTCAAATTGTTGAATAAAGTCATTATTTTTTGTTTTGTTTTTGCGCACAAAAAGTATTCTTGTCGCTTCACAAAATTAAGGTTGAACGACTGCAGTCACATTCTCTATTTTAACAATGTTTTTACTACCTTTCTGGACCTCAAAAGGTGCAATGTCGTTGCTGCCTATGTGTGGATCAGAAGCCATTTGATTTCACCAAAAATGTCTTAATTTGTGTTCTGAAGATGAAGAAAGGTCTTATGGGTTTGAAATGGGATGAGGGTGAGTAATAAATGACACAAACTTCATTTTTGTGTGAACTAACCGTTTAAAGCAGATACACTTGATATAGTAACTTTGCATGTATGTTTTTTAAGCATTTTGTAGATATTGTCACAGACACAGATTTAGTTGTCTCAATTTTATCTCTTTCTTTGTGTTATAATAGACAGACTCAATGAAATGTCAGATCAGAACATCTGTGGAGCACCAACTGTATGACTCCCTGTGCATACAAAAATCTCACTTGAATATTAGAAATAATGGCTAAATGAATGTTTAGGAATGTAAACTGATATTTCATGACAAACTACAGCAAAAAGTAAAACACATTTTTTAGGATGAAAATACTAATGTGCCTTAGACTTTTGCAGTACTGTACACATACGAAGACAAAACTTTAAAATTTATCTATTAATGTACCTGGTAGGCTTCAATTAGGTCCTCAGGTGATTCTCCCAGGTAGGAAAGCAGGCACCGAATCACAGCATCTCTCTTTTCTTCCACTTGCTGTTAAAACAAAAGAAAATTGCAGTGAACATTAACAGTGTACAACAACAACAAAAAAATCTATAAAGTCAGGAAGCAGCAGGATATCAAATATATAATATACATTTACCTGGCAGACTGAATATAGCACACTTCTGATTTTTATGCCTGCACCCCCACCCTTCATTTTAAACAAATCAAGGAGCTTTGGAGTGTAGAGGTCCAGTTTTTGCAGAAAGGTTGGCTCCAGGGGAACTGTGGTTATCCTTCTGAACTCATTCTAAATCTAGGAAAAAGAAAAGAAAATGTAACGTAAGATTTAGTAATCAAATAAACACTTTTTGCCAAACGCGCACACACACACACACACACACACACACCATGGTATACTAATGAAATTAAAATATTTTATTGTTTTTAATTAATGGATTAAGCATTCCAAAAGTTATAAATACCTACATATTACCATCACGGAAGTAAGAGAAGAAGAGGTTTACCTCAGATTCACAAAAAAGAGCCGGCCATCTCTCCTTGAACTCTTTGACAGCAGGGCAGTGATTAATGATTTCTAATCTTCGATAGGAGAATGTCTTCTCCATTTTCTCACCAATTACCTTTTTGTTGTTTTTCTTCTGAATTTCTTTAAGAAGATCAACTCTCTCCTTCTCTAGAGTTTCCTCAGTTTCCCCAAATGGTAATGGGGGCAAGTAGTTTACTTCAGCCTTCTTGGGTTGTTTTGTACCTTTGGGGCAAGACTTTTCATCTGTCTTCTTTTTTTTCAAAGAGTTGACCTCCAGCTCTGGGCAGGAAAGCTGACTGCCTCTTAATTTTGCGCGATAATTGCCCATCTTATATTTAATCCTCTGTTGCCACCCATACTGTCCATTAAAGGACCCTTGCTCTTTGAGGCATGGGTACTTTTCAATCAACATCTCGACTACGTTCATAATCTGGACACCTGTTGGGTATGCAGTGAAACTAAATATTGTCAAGGACCCTTTTCGTTACTTTTGGGTTGTTCAAAAGGGTGCCATCCTTTTGGTAGGCTTTGTTTCCTTCTGAAAGCAAGAGCTCTGTATCAAATGGAAAAGTTGGTATTTTAAACTTTGCTGGCCATCCTTGAGAACGGCATGGTGTGGAACTCTCAGGTGAAGATAGCAGAACAGTGTCTTGGGAACTGGTGGATCTGGAGTCTACAGAAAGGAATGAGGTCTCCTTTTCAGAAGGACATAGCGCAACGGTGTCCTGAGAACTGCATGATATGGCATCAGACTCATTTTGTAGTATTGGTTCTTCCACAGCACTCAGATTCAGGGTGATGGGTTCAGTTTGTACCACTCTTAAAGTACATTTATCCTGTACATCATCGACTGAGCTCAAGGTAAAAAACTGACCCCCAAAATCCAAGTCTTCATACATCAAAGTAAAGCAGTCTGGAATATTAAATGTTTCTTTGATTACACATTTTAGGTCCTGAAGAGTACTGGGGATGCCTGAGGGCAGAACCAATTTGCGAATGTCATTCTCTTCAAAAACAATTCGCAGCTTTGCTGGGGTACACATCTGCAACAGAAAAAAAGCAATTAAAACAATTAATCCTGATTAAAAATATGTACACTACAGCATTAACTTTGATAACCATGCACCTAAAAAGAGGGGCAAATAAAGTGCTTTAAGGTAGTCAGTCGTCTTCCTGCAACACTGTAAGCAGCCAGGGGATAGTAGTCAATCATTTCTCTTTTTTCAAGTAACTGAATGTGGGCTGTGTGTTCCAACTCATAGCTCCTAAGGTGCTCGTTGTACCATGTGCTTAGTAGTCTCACAACAAACACCAGTTCATTACAAACCAAGATAGACTGTAACACCTCACAAAAATCTGGCAAGTCTGCAGTGAAACCATGACATAGCAACATTCCAGGTTTATAGTTGGTGCCTAATAAGCACACATTATTTGCAATGTGTACCATTGTGACACGTGGATACCTAGCTTGCACCAAATCTTTTATGTCATCCTTTAGGACATCCACAGAGACTTGTGAAGTTGTTGTGACTGAAAGTGATGACTGGATCACATTTGATTCATGGAGATGCAATGCAATCATGAGCTGGTGTTTTTTTGCAAGGGACATCAGTATGTTCCTGAAACAGCCTGTTTGTCTGACAGCTTTTTTGAAAAAGCCATGTTTGGCTTCAAATCTCATGGTCCACAAGGCTGCGAGTGGACCAAATTCCTGAATGAGTTCAGGATAGTGCTCAAGAAAGTGGTGTTTGGGAAGAAGCTTTTCTTGAGGAAAAACTTCCAGAAATCTGTGTCGGTGCTCAGAAATTAAAGAGTCAAGATAGCAAATGCTCTGCTCTGTATGAACTGGGGACATCACAAGTTCCAAAATGTCTTTTAAGGTCATTAACATCTGCCACACTTCATCATCCTCAGGTACTTTCAAGCCTATCATGAGAGGCAACAGGCGCAACATGCACCAATTTTCATGTGCATTACCTCCTACAGATCTTTTTGTGGAAAAATGAGCAGGTATCAAATGTGGACGGTTTGTTTGGTCACTCCACTTGTAAGGAAACTGTTGAATGCAATTATTGAGCTCCTCGAGAGAAAAATATTTCTTCTTGATAAAGGCTAGAAATGACAATGCCAGTTCCACTGGAACAAGACCTTCAAGAAGGTCATGTAATGCATCTGGTAGATAACCAGATGTTACATGAAAATTATCAAGTTTTTCAGACAGTGGGCACTGTTTTTTCACACCATAGCAAGGTGTGGAAGTAGGACTTGACAAAGCTGCCTCAACATGCAGAGAGTGCTGCTCTTTAACTCTCCTCTGAAAAAGTCCAGATCTTACTTCTGTGGTTTGAAACTGTGACCTGTCTGCAAGACAAAATCGACAGACATGAGACCCTGTGAAGTTTTCAATGAATCCTCCCACAGAATGTGCTCCCAAATTATCAGCAACCACGCTCACCACAGTGCCTTTCATGACTTTTCCTAAACTTGGAATAAAAATACCGTCTCTTTCCAGGCTTTGAAGATCGGTTAACAGTGGCTCTAGAACTTTCTGAAATCCAAATCTCTTTGTGTCATCTGCCTTACAAAGAATGGCTAAATTAATAGATGCCAATGTTGACCGTGCATGTGCTGGAAAGTTTCCTAACACCCAGTAGACAGCCATGACTTTGTGTATCTTGCGAGAAGTTCCCAAGGGATTGCACACTTCGAAGTCATCTATATACAGAATAAGACTTAATCTCTCGTCATCTCCTGCAAAAAATTCATTTGCATGAAAGTGAGATCCGTCATGGAAGGACTGGTAACGTGATGCACATCTAGTATTTTTTTGAGTGACTAGGTCCTTTTCTTCAATATTGTTCAAGACTTGCGACAAAGACTGGAGTATCGGAACATACTGGAATGTTCTGTTGTCTTTATTTTCCAGTATGTATTCTACTGGTTCAACAACTGAAAAATGTGCTTTCATAAATTCTCTCCTCTTATATGCTGTTGAAAAAGGTCCATCTTTCCCTAAAGCTGAACTGACAGGGTTTGATTCACACAGATTTTTCACCAAATCTGAGATAATTTTTGGATCCATGTGACAGTTATGGCTCTTTAAAGTGGACTCAACAACATCTTTCAGAACTGGAGCAGATGCAGAAGAAGATATGAACTGAAGCTCATCTACAATTTGATCAATGCACCTGTTTGACACATTGAAATTACTTTCCAACTTAAGGAAAAGCTGACCAAACTTTTTCCTTATAAGATCAGACAAATTATCTTGTGCTTCAACCAAAGTTTCATCCAGTTCTGTGTCATCCTCAGAAACCTCTAAATCATTTTGTAAAACAGTGGGATTTGGGTAATTTTTCAAGACTTCCATTTTAAAATCTTCGAGGGAGTGTTTACTGTGTTTCCTGTGTTTATGCGTAGCAAAGGTTGAATAAATGCTTGTGCTGAAGTTGCAGTTTTTGAATACACAACTCACAACCTCGTACCTCCTCAGATGGTTGCTAAGGTGCTCAAAATATTGCTTCTCTGAAGAGAAAGACAATGAATTGCAAAGAAGACAACTAAATGAAAACACCTCTGTTGGTTTGTCCGATTCTGTGTGGTGTCGGGACAAATGTATTTGAAGAGCATTAAATGTTTTAAATAAACAAGGGCAATCAGCATAAAGACAAGGGATTGATGACTGACAGCCAGAATTTCCGTGTTTGAGCCGTAAATGTTTTAAAAGTTGTAGTCTTTTTTTTGACTCAAAGCTGCATTTTTTACACAACCACCTCATGCTGTGGCACCTAAATGAAAGACGTGCAAACACACACACACACCAATTTAGAAGATGGTCCAGAATAACTTACAGTTTTAATTTTGATTTACATTTTAACCAAATGAAAATGTTACACAAATACCTTTTTAAGATTGAATTATGTAATATTAAAAAGAATATGAAATCAGAAGTGCTGCTGGACCAATGTTTACATCTTGTGTGATTTTATATATATTGCTGTAAGAAGTATTGCCAACTTACCTTGCATGAAATTGAATGTTGAGTGTAATCTGTGGAACATATGTAAGAAATGTTAATGTCAGACAATTTTTATTTTTTACCAAATTTGAATAAATCTATTTATGTTTTTATTTTAAATTTGAACAGTTAAAAACTTCGTTCAAGTATCAAAAATAAATGTTCGCAAGATCATCTGGTAGAGCCTGAACACATAACGTTACACTGCATCACTATTGTAGGTTCAATAGAACATATATACGCATTTACTTCAAATGTTTATCGACTTTATCGATACGAAAAAACAGTGTAACTTAGTTGATGTGGATTATTGGGGGATTAACGTTAGCCATTTTCTCTATCATGTTTAAAGTTAATGGCCTAACGTTACCCGCGGCCGCGGGGCTCGGGTATCATTCTGGGTTCGTAATATGCATTCCGAGGATGTAACGTTACATGTCCAATTTCTAATTAGGAAACTTGAATTTATAATTCAGATAGCACGTCAGGGCACAATTATTCACACAGATGGATAAACACACGCCTGTGGGTTCCACTGCCATTTGTCGAAGCGTCGATTCTCATTGGGCAAAGTTCACTGACCATTAAACATATGCGTAGATTACATGTAAAATACAAGACAATTGTTTTCGACACAGATGCATTTTGCTAATAACGAATGTTTGTGCAAATCGGTTCTTTAGCAAACTTAACTCTGTCAAGTTGACGCCTTAACTCTTTAGCCACCAGACTGCAGACAGATAATAGCTCTATAATTTTCAGCAAACGTAGCTAAATTGACCAATAAACAAATATTTAATAAACTTACCGTGTATAATCACATCAGTCTTTGAGACGAATATCCGTTGCACTCCTCTGCCTCTGCACGCCACATCGCAACCAAGAACGCATGCACATAGATTGCCTGGCTTCTTTGAATAAGTTTTACTTGGTTGTCATTTTTTTTTGCACTAATTCATTAATGACAAAACACTAAGTACATATTACTTAGGTCGTTCCATTTTAATTTACCTATGTATTTAAGCACAATAAATTAAAACTAAACCTCAAGTAGCTTATTGAATTAAACGTGACATTTTGAAGTAAAAAGACAAAATAGTATTTGTTTGTAAAATTTACTTAAATGATGATATCTTTGTTTACAAATTCAAAAAATCACTTTTTACAGTGTAAAGCTATAATGTCTGTATCAGTATCAATTAAATTATTCATTATTCTATTAGTCATGTAAGATAAATGCATGCCGATCCAAACAAATCCATTTAAGAATTATGCATTAACTGCGCAAAATAATGTAAAATAAGACATTTATTTAGTCTTATGTCTGTTTAATTGTTCATATGATCCCGATGCGAGTTACTAGCTGAGAATGATTAGCCTGCCTTAATATTATCTAATTAATATAGATATGCAGTTAATGTTTGTCTACTGTTTTTAATGCCACTCAGCGTGATGTAGGTTAATATAACATACAAGTAGAACGTTTCATGTCTGTGCTTTCTATTTGATTGGTCACTGTTCATTTCCAGTGGTGCTGAAATTCTGCTTCAGTCATAAAAACTTTAAACTGGTACCGGTTTCAGGTTCTTTTAGAGTGACTCCCAGATTAGTGGAGACACAGCCTGATTTGAATATTAATACTTTTATATTAAGTCTACTTCGAAAACTGGGCTGGTCAGATTCAAGGAATCGACTCTTTTGGAGTCGACTCCTCATCAGTACTGCGCATGTGCTTACAAATCATCACATCGACGCGCACGTGGAAGTGATCGCCGCGGGAAAACTGAGGTACGTAGCTAGATTCATTGTCATTAATATGTGTGGTGTATGTTTGATTTTATATAAAGTAAATTAAACAGATAAGTATTAGCTTAATATTGACGGATAGGTGTTTCTGTGGTTTAGTCAAGTGGCGGTAACAGCTGATTTTGTGGTTCATCAACAGTTCTTCGTCACTTAGCCTAATTGTTAATCGTAAAACAAAAGTTAACATTTCTAAAACGCTCTTGTGAGTATGAAACCGCGTTTTACACTGTTAAAACCGCATGTATCTGCTGGTAGGCACATGCATAATATATATTATGTTTTGTAGGCCTAATAATCTGTATGAAAAGCTCATGAGGGGTAATCATGCTTTAACGAACAACGTATGATTTTAATAATGCATTGATGCATGCATTGATTCATGCTGAAATTAACATTAAGATTAATAAATTATGTAGAAGTATTGTTAATTTTTAGTTTATGTTAACTAATGTTAACTAATGAACCTTAATTTAAAGTGTTCCCCGTACACTGTACATTGAAAAACATTTTGGACGTAATTTACCTATTAGGAGTGCTCCTATGTTTGTTTTCCTGATCCCTCGCTTTTCTCCCCTACCACACCAGTTTAGCTGTTTGGCTACAGGACCAAACACCTTGGAGCATATTCTCCATATTGTTTTCTTCAGTGTGTGTCCTCCACTGATGGATAACCTGTTCACCTTAAAAATAAAAACACATTTCAAAACATTATAGACAATGCCCAAACATTATGGTCCTGTTTCACAGACCGAGCTGAGTAGTTACTCACAAATTGTAATCTGTTACTGATTCCAAATTACATGAGAAAATTGTAGTTAGCAATGAAATCCATTACATTACACGTTTTAAATAATGTAATCAGATGAGTTTGGTCAAAAGTAATCTAAAAGTAGTCTATCAAATTTAAATAGGATAATCAAAGTACCATATGACATAAAAATACAAAGAGTAAGTAAATATATTTTAATTGTTGTTATTTATAGCATGAAATGCATTAAATAATATATTATGTCAAGTTTTCTCAAACTGGTGTTTGTGAATGAACTGTAGGAGGCTTGTGAGTTCAATTAATGAGAAGCTAATAATTATTTAAATCACAAAAAGATTTTAAATTAAAATAAAGCATTAAAAAAAAAAAAAGTTTAATTTGTTTACCTGCATGTCATGTGACCATAACCAGTGTCGCAGAACCAAAGAACATAGAAATGTGACACTTAATTATTAAAAATATATAGATTTTAAAATCTCATGAGTACTTTTATGTAAATATATTAGGTGATCAGACGACAAAAAAAAAAAAGTTTGTAAAAATCAATGTGTTGATGCTGATGCTATGTTCTTAAACATTAAATTATTTTGAATCCAGTGATCAAACGCTGCCACCTGACTAACGACGGGTCTCTGTGTGAATATCCACAAAACCTGAAGACTTTCTGAATGTATATAAGCAGCCTTCTATTTTAGAAAGGAAAATAAAAAAGAGAAATTAGGGGGGGGGGGGGGGGGTAGAATAATCTATTACTATATTGTAAATATTTAATCATGTAATCCATAAAAAGTAACTGTAGTCTGATTATGAGTTTTATAAAATGTAATTTTATATAATTACAAGTTCTTTATTTACTAGAATCTGTTTATGTAATCCAGATTACATGTAATCAGTTACTACTGAGCTCAGAACAGGGATTAGTTTAAATCAGGACTATGGGTCCTAGTTTTGCTTTTATAAAAATGCTGCATGTGTGCATCTTGAGATGAAACAATGGCACTGACATATTGTACGAAATGTTATTGCAAGTTATTTTGAGTTAAGACAGCTCACACATGCATTTTAGTCTGGGACTAGCCTTAAGCCTGGTCTGTGAAACTGGGTATATAATAGATATTATTTACTTCATTGCAACTGTTAAACCTTCAAATGTCAATGATTTTTACCATCTTTTGCATCATTACTTTCTCTGATAATTTTCTTTCCAGTTTGTCTAGTTCCTCCATGGTTGTGAGAGGAAAGACCTCATCCTCGCTGTCCACCACTGGAGCACTGGAACGGTTGTTTACTGAAGTCAGATGATTGATCTTCATGTCCAGTTCATTAAGTGCCTCCAGAATTGTCCTCTCAACAGCTGCAACACAGTAAGTTTATCTGGGAGAGTATTTTAATTAAACTATAAGATGTATAATTTTACAAATGTAGCACTTCAATTTAACGTACGTGTACATTGATTAGTGATGCAGCTCCATCGTCTCACACCAGAAGCACCTGCAAGCACATAAAGCTCTTAAATGTGATTAAACTAACACGTCATGAAAAATTGAGTTTCTGAAGATATGGCTACATGCTTAAAGCCTTAGACTGATGATACACATACTTTTTGAGCAACGATGCTGTCAACAGGCAAAAATATTTGTTCTTGGCTGGTGGGTACTTGAGGAACTCTGTTCAGAGATTGTGTTCTCTGATGGATTGTACAGAAAATGTTATGTTAATAAACCTAGTGTTATTAATTTGCAGTGTATGTGTTTATGAATGTTCTTTTACCTTGAAAGTTAGATGGGTGTTCACCCCAAGCATCTTCTTGCTCATTTTCATTGGACAAGCTCACTGGAACAGCTGGAGTTAAGAAAGGTGAAGTTGGTAAGTTGTATTTGCTACATTGACAGTGCATGACACTGATACAATATGGGCTAGATTTACTAACAGCTTGCACCAGCACAAACCTTCTTTTGGTGTTAAAATAGTACTGTCAGGATTTACTAAAGAGGCGCAGTAAAGAATTAGTGCTGAAAAAGATGTGGACAGTTGTTTTTGCGTTTAACCTTGAATATGCATTTGTAGTAGTTTTCCTTTGAGACACAAAATTTATGGGAGGTGAGTATTAAGATGAATAACGCAATGATTTAATAACATTTGTGCTCTTCAAATTATTTGTATTTGCTATATTTTTAATGCCCAAAAAAGGCACTTCTTAAAGCAGGTGGTAATTTGCGCTGCACTTGGTAGATTGCACTGGTTATTGTGGGAATGATCTGGCTTCGTCTGTTCTGTAAAGTTTGCATTGTCAGTAAATCGCACGCATAATTTTCCCTCCCATCGGCAAATTTATGGAATTGTGCTCTAATGCTAATTTGGCCTGTTTAGTAAATCTGGCTCAAGGGCTCCTAAAGGGGTCATATAATGTGATTTCTATTTTTCCTTTTCTTCAGTGTGTTATGTAGGTATTTGTACATGTATAAGATCTACAGAGTTACAAAGCTTAAAGTCTCCCACTAAAGGATTTATTCTATCTAAAAGATGAGGCTGATCCAGACCATGCTTAATGGCTCATTCAAACACGCCCCTACACATCTAGGTCAAGATGTGGAAATATTTGCGTAATGCCGCCCAAGAATGGCTAAAATGTCAATATGAATGTCAATATGAATGTAAAAATATAAATTTCATCTGACCAAAATTTAATGACATGAGTAGGGATATACCGGTATCAGATTTTCATGTTGCGATTTAATTACTAATGCTTTATCAGAGTATACGGTATTATCACAATATTGAAATTTAGTATAAAAAAATGGTTATAATGAAGTATAACAGGTTTAATAACTTTTTTCGTAAAAAGAAAAAAAAAACTGAATATTTAAATAAAAATACAATAAAGCAATACAGAAAAATATATAAAGTTAAGGTTTTACACAGATTAAAGTGCAAAAGAACTATAAAGACCAATAGGTATTCCGGTTACACTTTATTTTACAGTATGTGTACTAACACGTACTTATAGTGTACTTAAATTGTATTTATCTAAGAAAGTTAGTAATTAGTAAAGCTGGTAATACAGGGTAACTACATGGGGTAGGGTTAGGTTTAGGGGTAGGTTTAGGATTAGTACCTAGTTATTACATAGTTATTGTAATTACTATAATAAGTACATAGTATGTACATGAGGAACAGGACTGTAAAATAAAGTGCTACTGGTATTACTTTACAATAAGAACTCTTTAGTTAAGCTTAGTTACTGCATTAACATTCACAATAAGCAATAGCTACAGAAGTTATTAATCTTTGTTAAAAAGTCTTAGTTCATGTTAGCTCATTAAATGACACAGTCGCAACTTTAGATTTTAACACTGTGTAATTAATGACAGATTTAAAATTTTTGGGTGAACTATCCCTTTAAAAATGTGAATTCCTGGTATCAAAAATCAGTTGTTATGATGAAACTGGCAAATCTGAGATGCAGGATGCTAGTATGTATGTAAGAATCTCTTTAATGTCTTCATTAAGACATTACTAACATGCTGCATGATGTTGTAATTGATCTAAACCCAAATACTGAGTGGTCATTTAAAATATATACTTACAAAGTCAAAGATGTTCTCAAGATGTGGCTCTTAAAAGAGCCGTTGTGGTGTATGTAGCTGCTGTAGACAAAAAAGAAGAACGCATACGAGTGAGATATGTCTGTACACATTAAAATGTTTTCACTTTCATCAGTGGTTATTGATTAATTAGGATGTTATGATGAATCCCCATAACAGTTAACATTTAATGGGTGTTTTGTTTTTAGGATTTTTTATGTTTTATGCTTTAAAATGGCAAGCAAAGAGTTTTTTTGTTTTACAATGTCATGTTTGTATTTTAACCCTTTTTTGGCTAATGTGTAGCACAACTTACATAAATACATTCACTATATTTGTTTTCTTTGACTTCAGTTTTCACATTGTTTGGAGGACAAAATCGGGGAGGGGGCCACACAGTTTGGGCACACATACACAGTTCATCTTTGGGTTTGTTGCTCTGTGCTGTTTAATGTATGGTAGTCAGAACTTTGTTCAGTTTTATTCATTACTGTCAGCTTTCACAGCGATACTGCTTAATGAGCAATTATCTCTATCAAACATGGACCTTAAAGGGATGGTTCACCCAAAAACATTATTCAAATAAATATTGAGACAGTCATGTTCATGAATCTGATTTCAGTGGCACAGCTGTGTAGTATCTAGTACAGAGGTCGTTGACAGTATTGTGTTCATTGTACATGATGTTCACTGCCCAGTATTGTATTATTGTTTACACAGTAAGTTTTCAGTAACATTATTTCCTTATAAAATGCTCTAACATTTTTTTCCTCTTCTTCTCTCCACCAGACACCCTAGGACAACATCCTTAGCACAGATCCACCTATAGCCCTCCATCATTCCCACATCCATCTTGCAACAGTTTCATTAAGTGCAGTCCATAACTAGTTCACAGTCTACACCTTGTCCATTGCAAATGTTATGGATTATTCTAATAGAGATCTTTCTATTATTTTCTTTCAGACAGTTATTATGTACGCTGTTATGTTGTGAATAAAGTCAGCCCCCCCCCACCTCGATGCTTTCAGCAGTTAATAGATTAAAGTGTGTCCTTAATGTTTTATTATTTAAAGATTGTTTTAAAGTTTATTACAGGCTCAGTTTTTTTTTTTCACTAGAAAATAAAGTGGAGTATTAACTGTCATAATCAAGTATGAGACTTTTCAAGTATGTCAGTATCATTAATTCTATGAGCTAATATGAATCAAATTAACATTTATATAGGGTTTTCATCCGAAGGCTTCTTCCTCATTCAGTTAAACATCAAGGGTTTTCTATGCCTTTGTCACCTTTTACTTTCTCATTGGAAATTATGAGCATCATTATTTGGAAGAAAATAAGAATATGAAAATGGCTTTGATTTCGATGTATTGAATGGAATCAAAGAACCACACAAACCTTTGACCTTCACACAGACATTGTATAAATTAAAGTGTTATTCAAATTATCAAGCTTGTAATGTTTGTGTTTGTGTTTGTTAACTATGTGCTCTCGAATTGTAGTTTTGTTTTGTTTATTTGATTGAATGATGGAACAACTGTGATTGATTGTTAATGTGGGTGTGTACCTGTAATGTTTCAATAAAAATCACCTTGAGTGAGCGCAGCTGTTGCTGTGCGTTCGAAGTCAGTCAAGTCGTTGCGTCGACTCTGTTAACAGGTTATGGGCCCAGAGTAAGTCGAGATACACCGCGTTTGTTTGTTTTATAGCGTGCTGAAGTAGCACCATGAGTAACGCGAGAAGATCGTCAGAACATAGCGGTCGCTGGTCGCGGCTTTTGTTTGACGGGGATGAGAGAAATTATGAACTCTGGGAGATAAAGTTTTTGGGCCACCTCCGACTGCAAGGGCTGAAATGGATTATCACTATGAAGCCCGAGGGTGTTGAGACACCGGAGGAAGCTGCCGCAAATTCTGATGCATGCAGAATTGATACAATTCTTGGATGATAAAAGTTTATCGCTGGTGATGCGAGACGCAGCCGATGATGGACGTGCAGCGCTAAAGATTTTGAGAGACTATTATGCAGGTAAAGGAAAACCACGAGTAATAAGCCTGTATACTGAACTGACCTCGCTTCAAAAATCAAGCAGCGAAAGTGTGACTGAATACGTTATTCGAGCGGAAAACGCTATCACGGCATTACGAAATGCTGGAGAGACTTTGAGTGACGGGTTGCTGATAGCTATGGTTTTGAAGGGGCTTCCTGAGACTTTTAAACCGTTTGCCATCCATATAACGCAAGCAGATGAGACGATATCATTTGCCGAATTCAAAACGAAGCTTCGAAGCTACGAGGACATCGAAAAGATGCGTGCCCCAGCCGCTGAGGACAATGTAATGTCAGTGCGGTCGCGACAAAGGACAGCGAGACCCGCCAGCGGAAGTGGAGCTCAACAGGCTGCAGCGGACGTCGTGTGCTACAGGTGTGGTCTGAAAGGACACATATCCCGCGCTTGCCAGCGCAAACTGTGGTGTAGCCACTGCAAAAGCAGTACACACCGCGACTCAACCTGCAGGAGGAGACGGCGTCAGGACGCAACATGGAGAGCCGCTGAGGAAGTGATAGACGAATACGTATTCCTGGTGACGGATGGGGCGGCAGGATCCCAGCCAAGCAGCCAGGGTATCTACACGAGGGGCCTGATGGTCGACTGCGGGGCAACCTCGCATATCGTCACTGATATTGCAAAGTTCAAAAGTTTTGATGATGAGTTCCAGTCCGGGACACATTGCATGGAGTTGGCTAACGGCACGAGGTGTAAAGGAGTGGCAGAGCGCCGAGGTGATGCAGAAGTCTACTTGATGGAAAGCCGAGGACGCCACCTCAAAACTACGCTGAGACGGGCGCTGTACATTCCTTCTTACCCGCAGGATATATTCTCGGTGCAAGCAGCAGCTAACAGCGGAGCGACTGTGACTTTCAAGAAAGGCAAGAACATTCTGATGCACAAAGACGGTACAAAATTTCCTATTCATGTACATGATAGACTATATTATTTGCATACAGTACCAAATGAATGTGATGACCATGTTAAGGGATGCTATGATTTAAAGACATGGCATGAGATATTGGGACACTGTAATTTTGATGATGTTCAGAGGTTAGAAGGTATTGTTGATGGTATGAAAATTAAGGGTCCAATAAATAAACCCCCATTTTGTGAAGTGTGCACCCAAGGCAAGTTTACGCAAAGTAGAAACAGAAAGCCTGATGTGAGGGCTAAAAGACCTCTAGAGTTAGTGCACAAAGATCTGGCAGGTCCAATCAGCCAGATTCCAGAGAGGGGTATAAATATGTCCTGTCATTCACTGATGATTTTTCCAGTGCAGTGTTTATATATGCCCTTAAGAATAAAAGTGACACACTACAAGCCACAGAGAGGTTTCTAGCAGATATGGCCCCATATGGTAAAATTCAACGCCTTAGATCTGATAATGGCACTGAGTTTACTGCAAAGCATTACAAAACACTGTTGATTAAGAATGGTATTAGACATGAGACTTCTGCACCTTATTCTCCCCATCAAAATGGTACAGCAGAGCGAAATTGGTGCACACTTTTTGACATGGCACGATGCATGTTGATAGAGAGTGGATTACCTAAAGGTTTATGGCCTTACGCAGTGCAGACAGCAGCCATAACTAGAAACAGATGTTTTAACAAATGCACCAAACAAACACCAGTTCAGATGTTAACAGAGAGAAGGCCCAATTTATCCAGGATGCAAAAGTTTGGTTCCGAGTGTTTTGTTTATAAACAAGATAAAAGAAAGCTAGATCCAAGATGTGAAAAAGGTGTTTTTATTGGTTATGATAAAAGCAGTCCAGCATACATTATCTATTTCCCTGACAGCAGGAAAGTACAAAAGCACAGGCTAGTCAGGTTTATTTCTAAGACCTGTGTTGAACAGCAGACTCAGACCAGCATTGTAGAGTATGATGATGTTGATGATGATCTGGAGCAGAGGGCCAATAGGATTAGGCAGAATGTGAATGAAAATGCAGTAAGTGACCAGATTCCAGTCGAAGAGGAGGAACTGAGTAGCAGTCCTCAGACCGAGACAGTTGAAGCTATGCCTGAGCCCACAAGGTATCCTTCTAGAGAGAGGAGGAGGCCAGCCTATCTCCATGACTATGTTTCTCAACAGGCATCTGATGAGGAAACTGATCAGGTACAGATTAACATAGATTACTGTTATAGAGTGACATGTAACATACCTGTAACTTTCACAGAAGCTGTAACCTCAGATAGATCAAAAGAGTGGGTTGCTGCGATGGATGAGGAGATGCAGTCACTTATAGAGAATAACACATTTACCCTAAGTAGCTTGCCAGAGGGTAAGACGGTAGTGGGGGGTAGATGGGTTTATGCAATCAAGAACAACATAGATGGATCTTAAAAGTGCAAAGCACGTTATGTGGCAAAAGGATACAGTCAGAAGAGAGGTGTAGATTATGAGGAGACATTTTCCCCTACAGCTAATTTGACGAGTATCAGAGTGATAATGCAAAAAGCAGCACAAGAAAACCTGATTTTGCACCAAATGGATGTTAAAACTGCCTATTTGAATGCACCAATAGACCATGAAATTTACATGGAACAGCCAGAGGGCTATGAGGTGAAATCTGACACAAATGAAAAATTGTTTTGTAAATTGGAAAGATCACTGTATGGATTAAAACAATCTGGCAGAAATTGGAACAAATTGCTGCATGAGTACCTAACCAAAAACCACTTTGAGCAGAATCAAGCTGATCACTGTGTTTACACATGGGAAACGGAAAATGAAAAGGTGATAATTGTAATATGGGTTGATGATTTGTTGATTGCTGCAAGTGATGTAAATGTCCTCAGAAATGTGAAGGACATGATTAAAGAAAGATTCAAAATGAAGGACTTGGGCAAATTAAGGCATTTTTTGGGTATTGATTTTAATCAAAGTGATAACTGTGTGAGAATGTCACAAACAAAATATGTGGGAAAAATATTGAAAAGGTTTAACATGCAGGATTGCAAACCTAGATCGACTCCTTGTGAACAAAAATTAGACTATACTAATGGTGCTGAAAAGATGACTGATGTGAGAAAATATAGAGAGGCAGTTGGAAGCCTTCTTTATCTGACCATTTGTACTAGACCTGATTTAAGTTTTGTGGTATGCAAACTGGCACAGTATTTCACAGAGCCAACTGTTGAGCAATGGGCCACAGTTAAACATGTACTGAGGTATCTTAAAGGTACAATTGACAAAGAGCTGTGTTACAGAAAATGTAATGAGACACTGGGAATAAGAGCATACTGTGATGCAGATTGGGCGGCTAGTAGTGATAGACGTAGTACAACAGGCTATTGTGTAAGTCTAACCAAATGTGGTGCTTTGATTTCATGGAGGACCAAGAAACAGCCCACTGTCGCACTGTCCACTTGTGAGGCAGAATATATATCACTAGCCACAACCTTACAAGAGTGTCTCTATCTTAAACAGCTGTTAAACAATCTTGACAAATGTCAGTACTCCCCACCTAAGGTAAATGAAGATAACCAAGGTACAATAGCTTTAGCAAAAAATCCTGTAAGCAGGCAAAGATGCAAACATGTAGACATCAAGTATCATTTTATTAGGTCTACTGTAAATAATGGTGTAATTATGTTAGAATATTGTCCAACTAATGAGATGGTAGCAGATGTATTGACAAAGCCTGCAACCAAGTGTAAGTTGATGAAGTTTGCTGCATTTATTTTTGGAAAATGATGTTACATATATTAACAATGTGAGAGCAAGTGGGGGTGTTAACTATGTGCTCTCAAATTGTAGTTTTGTTTTTGTTTTGTTTATTTGATTGAATGATGGAACAACTGTGATTGATTGTTAATGTGGGTGTGTACCTGTAATGTTTCAATAAAAATCACCTTGAGTGAGCGCAGCTGTTGCTGTGCGTTCGAAGTCAGTCAAGTCGTTGCGTCGACTCTGTTAACAGTGTTTAATGTGTGTTTATAGTTATGGTTGTATTTGTATTATATTATAAATGCATCTAGTTGGACGCGAGCGGAGCGATGCAATGCAATAAGATAATCACTGATATCGCCTACACACACTAGAAGCAGGCGAATTGACAAATCCCCGTCAGAAAAAAATATTCCTCTTTATATTTCTGGCATAGCTCTTTGCAACAATGGTCGCGTCTGTGTGACATGGTAGTGCTTTAAAAACTCTAGTTTTCCTCATTTATCTGCTTGCTCTGATCGGCGCTGCGTGGCAGCACGTAATTTCATATGTTGAAGATTCATCGTATAGACGTCGTATAGAGGTAAAGAAGACTGCTCATTAACAGCTAAAAACATTCGATCGAATGCGATGTTCACCAGATGCTACGATCTTTCATAGACGTCTCCGCGACGTACCTGTGCTATGGTATGCTATTGATAATGTTGTTAATTTATTTGTGTTGCATTGTAAATGTTTTATTCACAAACACAAATTTCTCAAGACTTTGCCTAGATTTGATGTCTTTATTGCTGAGATTTCCCTTCTTGTAAAATCTCTTAAACTCATTGATAACAGTAAGAACAACAAGTTTCTCAAGATTTATGTACAGTTTTTTCCTACTTGTTATTTGTTAGTTTTTATTTTTTTATTGTTGTTGTTATTATTATTATTATATATTTTGTTTGTTTGTTAATGTATTCAATGCAGTGCTGTTTTTTTGTAAAAGATTTAATAATAATAAAAAAAAAAATCAAACAAATCAATCTAGGCTGAACTGTAGTAAACCGTTTAGAAACGAACAAAGTTTACCAACGTGATTTCATCATTAACGGTAACGAAACGTCAACTGATGTCACGTAAAGTATCTTACCTTTGATAGACGCTTGAGAATGCGTTGAATTTAACAACGGAGTTGATCGCTGTTGTGTGTTTTCTTCTCCTTCTGCGAATAGAGGTCGGGATCGTTGCGTCACGTCGCAATGCATTGTGGGAATCGCGGTACAGAAGTAGATGTACTGTATAGTAGGCATTAGGTAACGTTGGTCATTAATTTAGATTTTTGGAAAATGGTTCAGTATTGCTGTATTGTGAACTGCTGTAATCGGTTTCATGATCGACAGGGCAAACGCCTCGTGAATCATATTAGTTTTCAACATTTTCCTACTTGGAAAAAAAACACAAGGTGTCTGAAATCACCAAGAGGCGTCAGATGGCTTGGGTCGCCACTGTACGGAGGGAAACCATCACCTTCGATAATATTATAATACATAGTTATGGTGAGACATGTTGTGTATGGTCTCTCTCTCTCTCTCTCTCTCTCTCACATACACACAAACTCAGACACAAACACATTACGTTTTCTCTAGTTTTTGGCCAGTAAGGGAGTCAGTTTAGTGTCTGTATTATTTGTTTAAACATTTTCTTTTGACCCAATCCTGAACTTAATTTGCTTTTTGATATTTTTGTGCTGACTGTATTTAACAAATTTGAACAACTTGTTTAAAAAAAAAAAAAAAAAAAAAAAAACTGGAACGAACTTCAAAATAGGAAGTTAAGCGTCTTGTTTTGGTGAATGGTGGGTTGTGTCTGAGGTGAATGTTCGTCAATATTATACCGGATTACAGAACTACCGGATGAAAACAGTGGATTTTTGCAAGTATGATAGGTGAGTAATTACTCCTGAAGTGTAACAAACCCGCATAGACAAGCTTCATAGCTCGCAGAATCTGATAAGTGTGTGTGTGTGTGTGTGTGTGTGTGTGTCACCACTGATGCTTGGTTAATGTTAACATTTCCTTAGTGAAAAAGATTTTCTCCACGTTTAATTTGCAGATCCATTTATGATCTGTAGGTGAGCCTCCAGTGACTTTTTAAAAAGTGAAAGTGACATTTTTAAATTGATCGGAGGTGTAAGCGCTCACTCCACAGACCAGGATAAATTAACAGGGAAACTGAGGCTTGGTAAACTTTCATGTGTTCATAGGGATCGATTCCGCCTAGCGTTGTTTGGCTTCATTAATAAGTTTGTCCGTATAGGTATAGGCAACTTTTTTTGTCACGTTCTATAACTTTTTCTGGAGACTGGCTATTATCTTATTACAAACCTGCTTTGCGATGCCTCTAAAATGGCCGCCGTTACCCACAATGCACCATTCCATGACGTCTACGCCCGAGCTCTATTCAAACTTCCCGCGGTGCGAAACACGGAAGAGCGCCACGAGAGCGCTAGCGGCCGAAACTATATTACATCCGTAGTGGTTTAGCACTACCATTGAGAATGAATGGGAAACGGTTTAGGGCCGTTTAGCTCAATTCGGCCCGGGTTCAATTCCTGGCCAATGCAAACACACATTTTAACTTTTTTTTTCTCATACAAATGCATTGCTTAAAGACTGTAGGGTGTATTCAGTATTTGGTATTCAGACAAGATATTGCACTGAGAGGGGAATTTTTCCCGACTTCTAAAATGCAAGTCAGCAGATGATCCAGCCCTTCACAAGTGGCTAGCACAAAAACATTATTACACAAATCCTCAAATTCAGAAATAACTAATCAGCATAATGAGCCATGACATCATCAGAGGGATAGCTGATAACATTCAATCCATTCCTGAGACTCAGTTTGTCTTCGTTACGTTAACCGTGACAAGGTTCCTCATGAGGAATTCTTTGGTTTTTATGCAGTGACAGAAACCACCACCAACACATTTAATAATCTCTCTGACTTTCCAGGTTACCTTATGAAAATTAGTCATGGTTTTAACCAGATTAACAAAAAAAGAATCGTTCTTGTAGTCATGGTAACTGCAAATTAGCCATGGTTTTGTTAGTTCAAATAATAATATACAAAGATTATTAAGGTAATATTTTTATTTTGGTTATAGAAATAGACCGCAATAATGATTGGTTAATAACTGTTTATTTTGTATTAGCCTACATTATGTATTTTAACAATTTATGTACACAACATGTTATTAAAAATACATGCAAAGGGAGCCAAAAGGTAATTTGCTGGCATCAAATCCTTGTTTAGGCTGTTTGCCAAACATTGAATTCAAATATTCACTTATTCTTTCATTTTGGGCTCCTTTTTGCTATAGAGGAAACGGCCCCTATAATTTTTTTCAACAAAATACATGTGAAGATCACAACCCTTACAAAAATATACCATGGTTTTATCATAGTACAACTGTTTAATTTTCTTTTGCATGATTTCTGAATGCTTGAGACTACAAAATAAACTAGACAAGTATTAATAAAGTCATAGCCATAGGTAACTGTTGAGAGTTACAATTGTAATTTGTAAATAATATAACTTATTTATCCACTTCTTTTCTTCCACTACAGAAGATTTTTTGACCCATTAAGGATTTTAACCCTATTGCTACTTTTTGCTGTTCTTCATTTTTGCAAAACAGTAGCATTCTATTTTCTCTCAACATGCTTTTTAAAATTTTCCTAACTTT
The DNA here is from genome assembly GCF_003368295.1 of Carassius auratus. Taxonomy (NCBI): domain Eukaryota; kingdom Metazoa; phylum Chordata; class Actinopteri; order Cypriniformes; family Cyprinidae; genus Carassius; species Carassius auratus. Next base: position 458,367 of record NC_039270.1, read on the forward strand.
CCTTAAGTGCTTTAGTTAATTTTAATGGATTTATTGCACTCATCTATTCAGATGTAAATTTCATCATTACTTTATATTCCTCCTTTTTCTTCCTAGTTAAGGCACTGAATCCTCTTGCTTGCTTCCACTGTTATGAATGCCATGATTTGACAAAGTCTTCTCAACATCCTCCATGTTATCACACAGCAAAAGTTGTCCAATAACTAGAAGGCTTGAAGTGGTCAGACAGTTCTTTAGAAGAACATTGATTTCTTTAATGAGACACAAATTGACTTCATTTATTACTTTGAAGGTCCTTTCATCATTGTGTTTCAAGTAGAAATTGCATCCATCTTGCTGTTTTTTCACATAAACGTCTTTTTCAGCCTTACTACCCTCAAGTGGCTCACGGTCTAGCAGAAGCTCAGTTTGAAAAGTTTTGCAACAGATTATATGAATCTTAGCAAAGATTTCTTCACACTGTCTTGCAGCTTCAGAATGTGAAACCCTGCCTTTGCTCTCTTCTCTGATGAGACAGATTAGTCCATGATGAAATGCATCAGAAGACAAGTGCTTTTCAAACCATCCTCTAAATTCACATTCATAATCACATATCTGGACACTTGTTCCCACCAAGTTTTCAGAAATTACATTCGAGAGAAATTGGGGGCGAACCTGCTCGAGAAGGAGTTGGAGCAATGTTTGATGTTCATAGTGATCATTTCCAAGATAACAGCTGTCTAAATTTTCCAGCAATTTCAGCTTGGTTTCCAAAGAACTTTTCAGTCTTGCAGATTGAAAGACTGTATCATTGAAAAACAAAGTGCTGGATTCATAGATTTTCCCATCTGTTGAAGGAAGATAAAGTATTGTGTTTTGAAAAAGAGGTTTATTCTGTTCCACTTTCAGCAGGTAAAATAGCTGTTGCACAACACGTTTCACAATTTGCTGCTGATTTGCTTGAAGTTTGTCTTTGTCAGAACTTTCAGAATAGATTTCTTTAAGAACAGTTCTATAATGATCAATTGTAGGCCTTTCCTCTACACCAATCCTCTTGAAGAAAACTTTAAATATAGCAAAATCTGGGGGAATGCTGTACAAATAAGGCCTAAAATCAGGAGCATCAGACAACGAAAATACTGTCCGACAAGCTTTAACAAGTGTTCTGCCATTGTCCACAAGGATGATGGGGAGGTCTGAGAATTGAGAGGCATCAAACTCTTTTGGCTCTATTGACTGCAGGAATGCATATGATTTGCTAAATACTTGGTTTCTTGTTTCCAGCAATTCTGTGTCGCACTGAGATTTACAGATGTTTTTCATATTAGCAACTATTTGTGCAAGGGGTGGAGCGTCCAAGGCTCCGGCATCCATCAATATCTTAATGTGTTGTGGAAGGAGGAATTCTGAGGGCAGGATTGGCATAGATGTCCATATCAGATAATGGTGATCAATGACTCTGTCAATAAGTGATCCATTGATTGCTACAAGCTCTTTATTCTGGGCAAATGCCTTGTGATAATCACAAAGTGTTTGCTGAATTTGCACTGGGAAGATGAATTTAATGTTAGCAACTCTTTTCAGTAAACCAGACTCTTTGTTATTAATCTTTTCCAAAATTTTCTTGAACAAAGTTTCTGATTTTTCCTTAAGAACATTTAGAGGAGTGATGTCTTTAGTTTCGGACTCAATTTGTTCGGCAAACTGGATGATTTCATCATTAGACACTTCATGTTTCAATCCAAGTTTCTTTAAGAGACTACGTGCTTTATCATTTTCCTTTTTGAAATTGTCCCAAAATGTTTCTGGTAAAAATCTCTCTTTTGGAAGCATTATCCTGTAAAGGTTTTCTCTGTCATCATAGAAGTATGAAGCCACCTGAAGAGAGCCACGGATGTCTCGAATAAATCTGACCTCCCTCAATGCAGAGACAATCCTGTGGTCCACTGGTCCAAGTTTCATTAACAACCGCAAGAAATCAAAAACCTTTGCCTCTTCCATCATGTGCACGGAAGGAAGAATAAACTGTTCACAGAACTCCAAATCATTTAGAACCTGAATATTTATACAGTCTGCCAATTCTGTGTTCACCCGGGTGGGCTTGAGGAAAATAATGTTACATTCATCAACCTGGTACAAGTTTGGAAATGTAATGTGATGTTCAGAATTCAGAACAAATATTCTTCTGTCTTCATCAATTCTTTCCCGTTTTCCAGATATTGACTCAGACAGAGGCAAGGACTTAAGCATCAACACACGATCACGATCTGTATTGGAATCTGTGATCGCGTGCTGTAAGAAGTCCTGAAGATCTACACATTCATCTTCAGATAGATCCTCAAACAGTTCATGAGGTACATGAAAAACCTGCTCCAAAACAGCACTGCTGTCTCCTGTTTGCATGAGCTCTGGATACAAATTCTTTTCACAGAACCCAAGACTTAAATTACTGAAGAAGCTGGTGTCTAATTTCATGAATCCCAGTTTTATGAGAATGAACGCTATCTTTCTGTTTTCATTAAACTGTATCACTTTGGATATATTCTTCATTGTTTGTAAGAAACATGTGTCATTTTGACAGGGGGAATTTACTGGCAAGATATAACTGTCGTCAAAGTGCTCTTTTATCTTACTTAAGACATTTTCATTTTGGTAGCTTTTCTCTTGATCATAAAAGAAGCTCCATAATTCTTTCAGCCATTTGATAGTCTCTGTCTCTGCTTTGTAGAGCTGCCATCTTTCATCCGGTGATGACTGTCTGAGCAGATCTTCAAGTTCTGGTTTCAGATATGATGCTGCTATGTCAATTGTTAAGTCCTTAATAAACTTTCCTTTGTGCAGAATTTGAACATGATTTTTGTCCAAATCCATATCTGCAAACATTTCCTGATGTCCTTGGAAAAGACTGTTAAATCTTGTTATAAACTTTGGGGATTCAGAGTCAAACACTCTTAACATTTGATCTTGTGTGAGGAGAAGAGGAAGCCCATTGAGGTCATGGACATTTTTCTCATTGGTATCCGTCAAGCAGAAGCTCAAAAGTTTTAAACATCTTGTTTTATCTTTGATCCATGTCTGATTAATGGGCAAAGGCAAACCACTAGTTGTCTGAGAAGTATCATTCAGTTGTCTTTGCTTCAAGAAATTAATTACTGTCGAAGCAGTGATTTCTGCTACATCCACACCAGCCGATTTGAAGCTGTCTTTTATTTTCTGCATTCCATCAAATTTTGGTACTAATTTCATCCCAGTGTCATCTAAAATGTTAAAAATGCCATCATGGTCCTCAGTTGTAAAATATGGACATTTTTCTGAATGTGGTTCAGATGCACAGCACCAAGTAACTGTGTATGTTTGTTCTGAAAGATGTGATGATTCAACAGAAACAGCATGTACAGTAGGTATGACTGGAAGTTGGCATTGGTTGATTGATCTATAGACTTCATTAATCATCTCATCCCAGACCTTGTCTACTTCTGGGGAAATGCATGGGAAGTATTTAAGGCAAGAAGACTCAAGCTGTGTCTTGAGGAATGAAAGAGTAGTAGGTGTCTCTTTCTTCATGTGTGAACACAGATGTAACAAGAGTTCAGCATAGAGTGGTGAAATTACGTTTACTTTCAGTGATTGGTTCCAATCAGTCTTCAGACTATCACCATCCTCTTTCCATAGGTCCCTTCTAGAAGAATCTACTTCAAAATTTGCATTCACATGGACTGGTAAACCAGTTTGTCCAGGTAAAGGCAAAGAACAAAAAGCCCTACCAGTAAATGTGTGGGAAAATGAGCTGCTCTGACAAGCAGCCAGAGCAGCATGAGGAACTTTATCTTGGTTGTTTTTTTGCTCATAGTATGTTTTCAAAAAACCATAGCATTCTGCAATAACCCACTGACTTTGTTTATTCGCAGATGAGATTTGCACGCCATAGATGGTTTTGCAGGGTTCTGCTGTTCTTGACATGAGGGATTCTCGAACATGTCTGTTAAATGTTTCCTTGCTTACCGTACTCATCTCTGTGTATTTCTTTTCAATAACCAAACAACATTTTGGTTCTTTTCCATCTTCACTGATCTCTGAGAACTGTATTTTTGTGATATGTTTCAAGAAGAGCATAAGTCCTTCAGGATCTTCAGTCAAGGCACAGTAAAGTTCCTCCATATCACGATCTGTGACCGTATGTCTAGATATTTCAGATATTTCTGCCATTTTCTCTGTCCTGAGAGGGAGCCTGAACATGGTTCCAGAACTGAGTTCAAACATTTCTGGAAGAAAGGTATGATAAACATCCTCTAAAAGCTTTTTAGAATTATCGTTAATTGACAACTTGCAGCCTGGTGACCGTTGTGTTAAACTGTTCACATATTTTAGATTTGGATCAGAAATGCAGAGCCATTCGTCACCGGTCAGGATAGAGGGACAATCTGTGAGATGATACACAGCGTTGAAACCAAGGCCATATTTACCAGTTTTCCCTGGAGTGCCATGTTTTCCTCCTCCTCCCAGTTGTTGAATACCCTTCAGGTCAGCATCAGAAAATGTACTGTTGTTGTAGACACAAAGTGCTGGCCCTTGAAGCAGTTTCCATTCCTCTCCAAATATTTTTTCTGTTTTGTGGTGTCTTTCGTCCCAAACAAAGTGAATTTCGTTTGCCTCGGCATCATCAGCATTTTGAATGAGTTCTTTCAGAATATCCTTTTTTGATGGATATGCATCTATTATATTTTTTATTCTGACAGTTAGGTTCTCAGCTTTTCCAAACTCTTGGGCATGAAGGGAGTCTAAATGCTTATTTAGATGATCATTTCTTGTTGACACTACACCAAAATGACAGGCCACGCATCGAGGTATCAAATCATGGGGAAATTTTACACCATCAGAGACAGGCACCCATGGGGTGTCATTAAATCTCAGCTCTTTAGAATATGTCAACACACCCTTCTCATCCGGTATGAGACAGTCTGTGATCATTTCATCTTTGATTTTGTACAGCCCATTTATGAGTATTGCAACACACTTTTGGAGATCTGATGCAGAAAGAGGGCGAGATCCATATAAAGCCTTCATTTCCTCAAGTGCAGCAAAAAATTGCTCTTTTGTGAATTGTTTACTGACACCAAGGCAGTCCCATAACCTCTCATATTTAGAGAAGATGACAGGAAGAGATATGAGATATGGTTTATTTTCACATTCTTCACTTCTGGCTACTACCTTCACATTTACAAAGTGATTCTCGATGAAAATGAATGGAAATGATTTTGCATGGCCAATAATTGGACCTGGATCTTTCTGTTCCAGCAAGTAATCGTTGAGATATTCATAGCAAGACAGAGCAATGTTGAGGAGAGCAGTCTCTTCAAATGCATCGCAGTGTTTGTGTGCTTCTAGCAGCTGCTGAAGCACTGTCTCAATTGGTGGGTTTGTCCGTACTCTTAATTTCTGGAGAACTGTGTCATGACTGTGTATTTGAAGGTTTGAATGATCCAGTGTGAATTCTGTCATGCTTACTAAATTGTGAGAACGGTCACTGTAAACTTCACAGGGTTTTTTAAGAACCATGGTGTTCTTGTTTTGCTGAACTAAAGGAGCTAAGGCAGGAAGGAATGGTTTTTGAGACAGTGTGTCCCAGAGCAGAGAATTCACATCTTCTGTGGAGTCTTTTATCAACTCCATGAGACACTGAAGACATTTAAAACATTTAGAAATATCCTGTTGCCAAATACTAGATATCTTCGCAGCTCTTTCTATGATGTCCTCTAAAGGGAGGCTGTCACTCAGCATTCCCAAATCTGAAAGTCGTTGAAACCTTTTTGGTGAGAGGAAGTCATTTGCAGTTCCTTCAAGTAAGCGTCCTTCCTCAAGTTCATACAAACAAGCCACTTTGCCAGAAGGATTCACCAGTTGCTTGATAAATTGAAGCTTCTTACAACTCTGTGTTGGAATGCAAGGGTAACTTTTCAATAGGTCATCAACCTCAGGATCATTCAAGTCAATTGCATTCAGAACAAGACAATTTATGTTTTGTATGTCCACAGCACTCAAGTTCGTAAAAACGATGCGGTAAAATTCAGGCCAGTTGATTGTTCTCTGTTTGATCACTGTCTTGAAGCCACAATCAATGAAACTCTGTCTAACCCATGATGGGAGAGAAACAACACAGGAATAAGAAGCTCCTAAGATCAAGAACACTTCCATGGCAATAACTCCAAGGTTCTCCTCAATGTTTGGATTCAGAAATCTAACCTTGTCTATGGAACGCCAATCATTTCCATTGCAAAAAAGATCCAGAGATTTACCACTGCCATTGTCCACAACTGCCGAGTAGAAAGACTCAACCAGGGGTAAAAACACTTTGCTTACTTTCTCTCTGTTAGGCCAGAATGTATAATAGGAGTAATTCTGGATACGTCCATTCTGGCCCATTTTCTTCAGCTCAAGCAACGTAGTAATGTAAGCAGAGGTTATGGGATCTCTAAGCAAAGCTTTGTTCCACTCAGACTTCTCTCCTGTTTCCCATAGGCTTTTCCTATTTGATGTGACTGCAAAAGTCCCATTTACATGGACTGGAAGACCCGTCTCAATTGAGAGAGGAAGAAAACAAAAAGCCTGGCCAATGAGGCTTTCGTAAGGGGTCCATGCCTTATCTTTTGCATCTCTGTGCAAAGGTACAGCTATACCTCCAATTGGAACTGAAAACATATGTTCTAGTTCATTTCTTCCCTGGAACATTTGCAACGACTCGTGCATCCCAAAACATGAGTACAAAAACCAGTACTGGGTGAGGGATCTCTGCGAGTGCTCCTGAACTATTTTAATGATTTGTGCTCTGTTGACATCAGTAATGTGGCTTGTGATATCACTATTTCTGAATGTACTCTTGATCTCTTGGAGAGGTATGTCATTCAATACAGCAAATGAAGTCATGACTTCTCTGGATGTTTTAAAATAAGTCTGAATCTGATCAGCTTGAGGAGGAGTTGATGCATTTTCAGGGACAATTTGAAGAGACATAAATGTAATTCTCTTCAGAAAAAGAAGGTGAGTTTCTGAGTTATTGATCAAAGTATTTGTAAAACTCCTAATACATTCTTCATCACATACCTTTGAACTGATCTCTGACTCATTTGCCTCCTCCAGAGTGCGAAATGGTAATTTTATCAAGGTGCCGTTGTAAGTTTTCTTGCTGTTTTGCACTGACAAATTCAAATCAAAAATGCCTTCATAAGATTTAAAATGTCCTGGAAAATATTTGTGCAGCCGAAATGGGTCAAGTTTAATTCCTGGGTTTGTTTTGCTGTGTATGTGCTTTTTTAAATGGGTGACATTTGGATCAAGTATAAGAAGGCTTTCCCCACTCAGAATTGAGGGAATATCACTTATATGGTAAACAGAATTAAACCCTAACCCAAACTTTCCAATCATGCCAGCCTTTTGCTTTGTTGCTGATCCCACTTTGACAATGTTTTTCCAGTCATCTTGTGAAAAAAGCTCGTTGTTGAATATCCACAGACATGGTCCACTGCAGAGGGCCATTCCATCATCAAAGAGGGTTTCAGGGGGTTCTCTATGTTTTCGGAAGTCAAGTAGGAATTTACATGTGTTGGCCCCAGCATCTTCAGCATTTTGTAGGAGTTCTTTGAAAATGTCACTGTCTACATCATACTCCTTAAGAATGTTCTTAATTCTTTGAGTGATTGGTTCAGATTGCCCACATTGTTCTAAACCAAACAACTCTTGCTCTGCTTGTATGAACTGTGGTTTTACGATGAGAGTACTTAAGAATGGGACTCTAAACCATCTTGCAGTGATCTGTAGTACTTCCTCATGAATGATGAATAATTCCTTGTTGTCTTGTTTTAAGTCATCTAGTTCCAAGTCATCTAGTATTTCAGCACTGATGTCACAGAAAACTGTTTTGGACAAAGACTGCATAGTAAAGTTTTTGTTTTGTGCCATGACAGGTACAGGTGTACTGTCTTTTAAAATCTTCTCATTTTTTCGCATCCAGTCAAGAATGGCAATTGACACTTTGAGTTCTTTTGAGTCTCCATGAGGAGGAGACCTGCAGTCAATTCTTTGTTTTATGTCATGAAGTATGCCTTCAATTTTCTCATCAGTCAGTGTTTTCTTCACACCAAATGTTGTAAACAGGGGTTCATATTTCAAAAACTCTTCAGGCACTTTCTTGATGTAAGAGCTTAGATCCAATTCAGTGGGATATGCTAAAACTATATCCCCTGGAGAGACAAACTCACTTTCATTCCAAATAAAGGGGATGCATGTTGTGCCCATTAAATCTTTGAATTTTTTTAAATTGCCCTGCATAAATGTGTAGATGCTGTGCAGCTTGGTTTTAAACTGAACATCTGAATTTGCGTTGACCATTGATCTCAGTGCTGAGAGATTCTCCAAGACTTTTTCAGCAGGAGGGGGCTCATAAAATCCAAGACAGTTGCAGACGGGTCTTGATAACTCGGAGGTAAGTGGCATTACATATCCAACAATTGAAGAATACATTGAATCTCTTACTTCAGCAGGCTTATAGAAACCTTGGTTTAGATTTTTACAAATGCTTCCGGTCGAGAACTCTGGATTTTCACAGGGCACCCACCTCCTTTGCATCAGTTCTTCTATCTGCATCTCGGTGAATTTTGAAAGGAAATCATTCTCATTCAGTGCTCGAACAAGAGTATGTGCTTTTTTGAACGCCTTATCTGGTGAATTTACACAAATCTTTTCAATATGAATTATCACTTGGAGTATGTTTGCTGTTGTTATTTCTTTTTGCTCTGTCTTTAAGCCAAGGCACTGCAAGCTCTGAAGCATTTCCGGGGTCTTTGTGTAAATAGATGGGGGAAAGAAATCTGCCTCGAAAAGGTCCTGAAATGTCTTGTTTCTTGGATCAAAAACATCCGAGGTTTGTTTGCGTTCTCCCTGAGCTGTCTCAATAAAATTAAGACTTTTTGTTTTTGTGAGCAGCTGCTCACTTTGTGAGAACAGAATGCTTCCATTATTCAGTATCCAGGACATTACTGTCTGTTCCTCACCTTTTTGGTAGGAGCCCTTCTTAATGCAGTCAACTAAATAAACTGCCACTTTAGCTGCATCCAAGAGTTCAATATTCAGAAGAGTCAAAAGTCTGCGATCAGCTTCAGTTGCACACTGTAGAATGGTGACAGGAATTGGAAGATCATGTGGAATGGCTGGGTTGGTGATTGAAACAACTGCTTGCTTTTTTTCAACTGCAACATATTCCCCAGACATCATTCTGAAGATTGGCAACTTGGAAAGTAGGTCCTGTTCGGCAATAGAGAGAGTATCCAAAGAAGAGAGGTACAATTTCAACTCCTCTCTATCACGTGATGAAGCAAAGCCAATGCCTTTGATGACCTGGTCTCTGTTTGAGTTTACAAAGACTTGTAGAACATTTCTTGGTGAAGCTGGAAGAACATAACTCTCAATGTCATGATGTCTAAGACAATCATCTCTTTTTATGACTGTACATCCCACAGTCTTTAACAAGTTCTGAATATTTTCTGACAAGTTGGAGCCTGTGCTACACTGAAAGATCAAAGTTGTGTTACTCTGCAACCTTGCTAACAATATAGAACTGTCTGAACTGTGCAGTGGCTCCAGTGGTATTAAAGGCATGTCAATAAAGCTGCTCAACTCAATCCAATCACTGCTAAGAAACTTCCAGAATTCAGCAAGCCAGCTCTTTGGTGGATGATCATCTTCTGATGGTTTCCATGTCACATGACCTTGGGTCCCTTTCCAGTCCATGGGTAAGTGCTTCTTTGTGAGTGCAACAATATGTTGCACATCCAGATTGATTATCTTATATATGTCTGAAACACACACACACACACACACACACACACACACACACACAGCATTCATTTTATATTTTTTATAAGAAATCCTAATAAAATATATGAAAAATGTTCTTACTCCTTGCTGCTAGTTTCCCTAGTTGCATGGTGCATAAATGGCTCAGATCGTTGGGTAAAAACCTTTCTTTACAAAATGGCAGCAAAGTTCTAAATAATGAAATGTAAAACAAAACAAACAAACCAGATTATTATTACATTGACAACACAGTATAAACACTAAAGTATTGAAGTAGGAAAGAGATTATGTTAAACCTTACCTGGGAAATTTCTCATTGTCAATCAAAACAGTGTTCTGTTCTCCACTGCCAAATGAAGTGAAGCTTCCATCACTGAGAGGCAGAAGCTTTAGTGTTTCTAGCTCTGTGTACTTTTCATCACTGAGAGTAAATTCAAGAAGAGAGTATTTGTCATCTTTACTGAGATTATCTGCCTCACTTCTGTGAAGGACATCTCTAACAAATGATGGAGTCACCCATGTCAAGGTATCACTTTCTGGGAAGATTTCTTGAACATCTTTCAAAACATGTTCTGGGACTGAGACCAGGTTCTCTCCTTCAGCAATCAATAATCTTGATACTGCAGACATTGTGTCCCTTGGTATATTTTTTCCTGGAAAAACTGCGTCTGAGGCAGACACCCAGATTTTCTCATTATCAGCAAGGTGAAAGATCTTGTATTCAGATAGACCTTTCAGAGTATCTGTTGCAACTTCATGCCATCTCTCTTTAAGTATAGTCATTGATAGGTCAGGCCAAAGATTGTACACAGTCGGGGAAGGCAGGGCTGAGTTTCCTGATAACTGAATGGCATCTAGGATCATCATGATATACACATGAGGAGTAATATATTTTGTGAGTTGCTCATTCCACTTTGCAGACTCATCATTCTTCTGATCCTCCTCCTTCCACTTGATGAACCTCCGATTGTCAGTCAGGCCAAAGCAAGCATTGATGTGAATGGGAAGCCCAGTTTTGTTTGATTCATTATTTGGAAGCGGCAGAAAGCAACTTAGTCGCCCATTGCAAAGTGATCGGTCTTCATCTAATCGAAAAGCTGTTTCAACTTGAGGGCAGAAGCTCAGCTTATTAGCTAGAGAGTCAATCTCTGGTATATATCCCTGTTTCAGAAGACAAGTTGTCACAAGCCACTGGGACCTTTTTTCTTCTGTTTGCTGAGAAAAATGTGATACTGTTTTAAAACATGTTTTTCTGTCAAACGATTCCCATGTGATATGAGAAAGGTCATTGATAAATTGATTTGACACCAAAACTTTGAGCCTGTTGTTGCAAAGGCCATTGGTGTCAATATGCAGCAAAGTAATAGATGACACATTTCTCAGGAAAAGAAGATTGATGTCAGAATCAGCAATGAAATTGTCAAAAAGCTGGGTAACTTTTGTTGAGTCATACAGGTTATCTGAGATCTCAGATGCCTCATTACGCAGAGGAAAACGGAAGAGCGTTCCTTCAAAGTATTTCTTCTCACTGATGATCTTCTCCCAAGAACTACTGTTGACTTGACTGACAATATTTTGAAAGGGCTCAAATTGATCTTTCAATTTTAGAAGGCTCGCTCTGTCCTCCTCGTCATTCAAAGTCCATCGATAGCCTTCTTCATCCTCTCCAAACATCTTCTTTTGTGGGTCAAAAATGGCTAGGTGTTCAGAACTGAACACACATGGCAAGTCTGTAAAAACAGTAATAATTCATTTTTAATACTCTCAGCATTGCTAGCGTTGTGCTAAATCCCTTCTCAGAGAGGCTGAGATTAGGTCATTGCAATCACTGAATTTTAATAATGCACTACAATTAGGTAATAAATTGAGAGTAAAAATAAAATCTGTTTTTTAAATGCCCCAAGTAAATTTTTGGGAACAGTTTTGGGATTTTCAAAATATTATATTTAACAGCAATTTTACATGTGTTATTTAAAGATTAACTTAGATGGTGAGTCTTATATGATGAGTGCTAGATGACGGAAAATACATCTAAATGGAAAAATGGAAAATGAGCATGCATAATTAAATTTTCAATATAAACATTTTACTATTCATAATAGATTGATCATTAAAAAGGTTACTGTATTCTGTAACAGTTTATTTCTGCTCTAATACCTACATTAATAATGCTGATAAACATTTCCAGAAGGTGGACAACCTGAATGGGTAATACTGCCACGTGTAACACCGCAGTTACTGACTGCAAGTCAGTTGCGAAACTACTGCCAGGTGGTGCAATTGGACGGATTGCAAACTGAATGTAATTGTAAATTGTTTGTTTGTAAACAGTCTACACATTAACAATTAAAAGAAAGACCTTTACACAAAGGTTCTTATGCATGCTGTTATTAAAGTCATATATATATATATATATATATATATATATATACATACACACACACACATATATATATATATATATATATATATATATATATACACACATATATATATAGTATTTTTAGGACTGTAAAGTTGCACCTGAGTATAAGTTGGATCAGTCCAAAAATATGTTATGATGAGGAAAAAAACTTATATAAGTCGCACTGGACTATAAGTCGCATTTATTTAGAACCAAGAACCAAGAGAAAATATTACATAGCTGTAAACGGTAATGTTTTCTCTTGGTTCATTTCTCTCGGTTTATGTCAAATAAATTTTTATAAATAAGTCGCACCTGACTATAAGTCGCAGGACCAGCCAAACTATGAAAAAAAGTGTGACTTATAGTATAATATTAGTGGTGGGCATAGATAAATTTTTTTAATCTAGATTAAAATGGCTCATTTGACTTGCGTTGCATATTTTTTTTATGCACCCATGTTAACAGATTCCAGTTGCGTTCCAGGAGCGTTGCGTCTGCAGCAGTGCAGCGATCGTTTACATACCGAGTAGCGGACAGCAAACGTGTCCTGTGTGAAAGCACATCGAGTCCGTGCTGCACCACATACGTAACGCACGCGGACTGCATGCGCACTGTGAAACAGGCGTGAGCAGGGCTGTAGTTGGGGTCAGCGGGGACCCGGTGAAGGTTGTACCAGTGGGCCCTGTTTGAAATTGTTTAATTTGTATGTTCGTTTATTTTTATTTATTTTATTTATATTTATTTATTTTTATTTATTTTATTTGTGTTATTTACACAAGGTTTAAGTTTTTTTCAAGTTTGTAGGTGTCAATGTACAGAAACCAAATAATTAAAAATGTAAAATAGCACTGGATAGTCTTCAATGTAAAAATTTAATATACAATGAAACCTACATTTATTCAGACACCTTTAACATTTCTCACATTATTACAGTTTTGCTATATATATCAAAAATTACATCTGGTGTCTGAGTAATTCAGTCAAGAGCAGTAAGTGATTTTCATTTTCATTTTCTTGGATTAACATTACAGCAGCTAGTAGCTAAATCAGGCGCGGTCACTTTAAGAGACGATGAACGCATCCAATATAATACACATCCCATTTTTTCTTCAACTGTTTACTTTCACTTAGAAATAACTGACAGTTTTTTCGAGCATAATTTGGATATTTTGCCATATTTTGTATGTATTTGTCGGCACAAGAGCAAAAATAAGCAAATTCGATGTTCAAGTGTTTTGAGACGCCTTCCTCTGTGTGAGCCCTGAACACCAGAACACCGCGATGCTGAATTGGAATCTTTCACATCTTGTTGTTTGTTCAAACTGTGATTTGTATTTGTTTGTTCAGGTGCAGGCGGGACTTCGAGGAGAACTTTGCAGAAGAGAGCTCGGATCAGTGTCGCTGTCCGTGTTACGCGGCTCTTGATCTCTCTCGTGCGTGCGTAACACAGCGCGCGAAAAACCAGCTAACGTTAATCTGTTCAGCTTTTCCGCGTCCTGTGTTTGGATGCTTTAATGTTTAAATCGAGAAGCGGTAATGCTTAACAACATGTGAAAAAGATAAGACGATGTGCAGCAGTGGCCCTTCAACTGTCCTGAGCATCTTTTTAGGCTGCGGCCTCAGCCAGTCGGTCATATAAAATATCAAGGTGAAAGTCATCATAGCTTGCTTAGTATAGAGCCAGCTCCCAACCCAACTTTGAGAATAGATTAACGGTGATATTTTTTTTATCGCCCGATAAGAGTCTAGGGTTAACGCAGCATGTTAACTCCGATAACGGCCCACCACTAATATACAGGGAGTGCAGAATTATTAGGCAAGTTGTATTTTTGAGGAATAATTTTATTATTGAACAACAACCATGTTCTCAATGATTCCAAAAACTCATTAATATCAAAGCTGAATATTTTTGGAAGTAGTTTTTAGTTGTAGCTATTTTTGGAGGATATCTGTGTGTGCAGGTGACTATTACTGTGCATAATTATTAGGCAACTTAAACATATACCCATTTCAATTATTTATTTTCAGCAGTGAAACCAATATAACATCTCAACATTCACAAATATACATTTCTGACATTCAAAAACAAAACAAAAACAAATCAGTGACCAATATAGCCACCTTTCTTTGCAAGGACACTCAAAAGCCTGCCATCCATGGATTCTGTCAGTGTTTTGATCTGTTCACCATCAACATTGCGTGCAGCAGCAACCACAGCCTCCCAGACACTGTTCAGAGAGGTGTACGGCTTTCCCTCCTTGTAAATCTCACATTTCATGATGGACCACAGGTTCTCTATGGGGTTCAGATCAGGTGAACAAGGAGGCCAAGTCATTAGTTTTTCTTCTTTTAGACCCTTTCTTGCCAGCCACGCTGTGGAGTACTTGGGCGCGTGTGATGGAGCATTGTCCTGCATGAAAATCATGTTTTTCTTGAAGGATGCAGACTTCTTCCTGTACCACTGCTTGAAGAAGGTGTCTTCCAGAAACTGGCAGTAGGACTGGGAGTTGAGCTTGACTCCATCCTCAACCCGAAAAGGCCCCACAAGCTCATCTTTGATGATAGCAGCCCAAACCAGTACTCCACCTCCACCTTGCTGGCGTCTGAGTCGGACTGGAGCTCTCTGCCCTTTACCGATCCAGCCACGGGCCCATCCATCTGGCCCATCAAGACTCACTCTCATTTCATCAGTACATAAAACCTTAGAGAAATCAGTCTTGAGATATTTCTTTGCCCAGTCTTGACATTTCAGCATGTGTGTCTTGTTCAGGGGTGGTCGTTTTTCAGCCTTTCTTACCTTGGCCATGTCTCTGAGTATTGCACACCTTGTGCTTTTGGGCACTCCAGTGATGTTGCAGCTCTGAAATATGGCAAAACTGGTGGCAAGTGGCATCTTGGCAGCTGTACGCTTGACTTTTCTCAGTTCACGGGCAGTTATTTTGCGCCTTGGTTTTTCCACACGCTTCTTGCGACCCTGTTGGCTATTTTGAATGAAACGATTGATTGTTCGATGATCACGCTTCAGAAGCTTGGCAATTTTAAGAGTGCTGCATCCCTCTGCAAGATATCTCACTATTTTTGACTTTTCGGAGCCTGTCAAGTCCTTCTTTTGACCCATTTTGCCAAAGGAAAGGAAGTTGCCTAATAATTATGCACACCTGATATAGGGTGTTGATGTCATTAAACCACACCCCTTCTCATTACTGAGATGCACATCACCTAATATGCTTAATTGGTAGTAGGCTTTCGAGCCTATACAGCTTGGAGTAAGACAACATGCATAAAGAGGATGATGTGGTCAAAATACTCATTTGCCTAATAATTCTGCACACAGTGTAGTTTATATCATATTTTTTTAAACATTATATATTTATTAGCCTACTTATTTTTGAAATTGTATGAAAATACAGATGGTTAAATTATAATTCAGTTTTTTTTTTTTTTACAAAATAGAGATTTTTTTTCAAAGTGAGTCGCCGGCTGCAGAAAGTGAACTTCCGGCTGCGCAAAGTGAGTCGCCGGCTGCGTGAGGGAAGTGAGTTGTTCGCTGCGTTAGTCATTCGCTGAGGAAAGTGAGTCTCCGGCTGCACAAAGTGAGTCGTTCGCTGCGTGAGGGGAGTGTGTATACTGATGCACCACCTATCAGTGGTACACTCAGTGGCTACTGGCAACTGTACGGTAAATTTGTTGTAAAGTGAAGGGAATTAAATATATCCTGTTTGTACATGATAACATTATTAGGCCAGCCGTTATTATTTCTAAATGTAATAAAATGCAATTTATACATGAATTATATAATATATATATATATATATATATATATATATATAAAAACATGCAGCAAACGAAAATAGGTGATTAATACATTAAAATTAAACATATACACGATTAATTTTTTTTTTTCTCTCACAAACTTTATTTTTTGGCGTGTTTAAAAATAAACAAAGAAATAAAGAAAACATAAAGCAAATGAAAAAAGGCGATTAATCCGTTAAAATTTGTTACTCTGGGTTAACAGTAACTATAAGTATTATATACTTCAGAGCAGAGCCTGCATGGGCTTAATCTAGGATATTTTTTTGTTTAGTTTTTTCCATTGCATCTGAAAATGACTTTGTTCATCGCATTCACTTCACGCGCTCTGGCGCAGATCCCCCTCTCAGCTGTGGACGATTTTCATGTAAAATAATCGAATTACATTATTAACATAAGTTCATTTAGGCTATTTAACATGCACTGTGACATTTTACCATTTTTAATTTATATACTCCTTGATATTAAAACGTTAGTTTAATAGTATTTAAATTCAAGTTAAAAAAAAAGGTTTAAACTGCTACATACCAACAACCAAAGGTTTATGAAACATTAGCCAATCAAGCATTTTTTTAAACAACGAAACTTAAAATTGTGAACTAAAATATTATTTCAACCATACAGCATGTAAATAAATAGAATGCATAATTTTTATAACATTTCATTATTCATAAAATGCATAACATTTCTGGTGTTTGGATTTGTACTTCAATATAATGAGCTCCAAGTTTAAGAATAGCCCTAGACTAGTTCTCTCTCTCTCTCTCTCTCTCTCTATTTAACAGCATTAGCTCAATGAAATACGTCTTCCTTCCGTTAGAATGAATGTTTTCCTGCTTGCTAAATGTTGGGCTCGTGATCAATAAGTTGTATTCGCCTCAATCTGATTCAGTAAAGTCAAACCGCAGACAGTGAAGCTGCATCACTGAGCGCGAGTCCCGCGCGCTGTGAAGCGTGAACAGAGGACTCCGCTTGGTCTTAAAGCCTTCTGCAAATACCCATGATCACAAATAACAATGATTTTCATAAAATAATTATTAATTATTAATTTATGATTTGTTATTATCACTATGGTCTTGTGAAAATAATAATATGGGCTGTGAGAATATAATGAATACATAGAGTAGTGCTGCTGAGTGCAGGCATGTTTCAGTAACACACCATTCCTCAGAGCCAAAACACAGACCGAATTCTGTTCAGCTGGAGGGGGTTGGGATTTTGGGGTTAGTTATGTTTGGCTTGTGGGGGTCGAGATAAAGGTGTGAATTGCTCTTTCATATGGACAGTGTGTTATGAGGCTTTCACTTGCTGAACTGGTTTATATAGGACTGTTGTTTTGGTTATACACTAAAAAATGGTCTGCCCCCACGTAAGATTTTTCTGGTTTTAGTCGTTCATTTGTTATAATTGTTATATTAATGCGCCCTGTCATTAATGTGAATTAATAATATTTGCACAAATACTTGCATATGAATATTAATTCACATTTTGCATTACAACGAAAATTAGTTTTTACATGTAATTATCCAAAATTAAACCAAACAAGATTTGTAATGAAGATAAAATAAATAAGAATAAAAGCTGCACATCTACCATCAAATCTTGCACATATTTTACACACCTGCATTTAAATGCAGCTGCATATTTTTTTTCATTGAATAATATGAAAGCAAGTAGGGCTGGGTGATAAATCCATTTTATCGATTAACTCGAATTTGTATTTTACATTGGTTTGTTTGAATGAAAATCGGTTTTCTTTTTAACATCCACCGACGCACCACTCAGTTCTCCCGTAGTTCAGAGTGGCTCAACACTCCCCCGCGAGTCTGACAGAGACACGCCGTTGAGCAAAAGATGAGCGGAGCGGTGTGATTCTGACTGAAACCTCCATGACGAGTACAATACATGACAACAGCCCGTAATATAATTGCATATTCAGCAAGAATTCATGTTAAACAAATTTAGCTATGGGTTGATCAGGTTATAATGACTGCAATAGTCGAGCAGGATGTAAAAGGCTATATGAGTTTGTCTGTTTCTTTTACTGATTATTTTCGGGTTAAAGCTTGATTTAAACAGATTCACACTCAATGGCTTTAGCAATAATGCATTCAAACAAATGTAATCTTACAGTGCTACTACATTATCAGTAGGCTTTCTGATTTTGAAATCT
Source organism: Carassius auratus (assembly GCF_003368295.1). NCBI lineage: Eukaryota > Metazoa > Chordata > Actinopteri > Cypriniformes > Cyprinidae > Carassius > Carassius auratus. The sequence goes on from NC_039270.1 coordinate 476,585, forward strand.
TGAAGACGTTAATCGATCTGTTAAGATGTACTGTTATTTTCCTCACAAACAAAATTTGCACAGCTGATGGGCTAGTATTAACAAAAAATAAATAATAATAAAAAATAATATATAATAAAAAATAATAATAAAATAAAATAAAGGTCTTTCCAGCATTAAGGTAATAACATCACAGTTTATCATCTTGTCTCAGTTATAAGTTTATAACTATACTAAAACTTATTTTGAAACATTTCTTTGTCATTTGAATATTGATTTTAAAATCGATTTAAATCATAAATCAGTTTTTTTTTTTTTTTATCATGAGGATGTTTTATTAATCCACCTATTCTTTAGAGTTTCAAAGATTTAATCGTGCAGGTTTAAATTTATGCGTCTCTTGTTTTAGGCAAATTAGGCCTAAATAATGGGAACGAAATTATACAGTGCTTCACATTTAAACATGTAACAATTTCTTAATCAGTTTACAGACAAATGTCTTTATCCCAATAAGTTATGTCAAAATAAAGGACAGGTAACAAATAACAAAAATGCATGTTGTTTTATTAAAGGAATTTTAAAATATAAATTAAAATATAACTGACTAAAATAGGCTACCACTTTTAATGCTCCGATGCAAAGTAAACCACAATTTCTTTTGAATAATATAACGCATAATTAATATAATATAAATAATACTGCACACCTTTTAAATGTGTCAAATCTAAAATATGGTGTAATACTGTGTAGCTTAGAGAAAATATAAGCACAGGTTCAGGAACAGGCTTGACATTAATCCTGCTTGAATTCGTTCTAAGAAATGCACATAACTTCATAAAACCAAACTTTCATCTGTGAGTATTAAATATTAAATATATTAAATATTTAAACTATAGTGTTTTTCTTTCATTTTCCCTGACTGAAGAAGTCAAATGTAACACATCAGCAAGGCAAAACTGACGTCTGTTTGCGAAAATCTGATGTACTTGTTTGATAACTTGTGGTTAAAGCGCCACTCAGCGGTCAAAAGCTGCAAATGTACTTTACAGACGCTGCGGCGGTAAAAAGGGCCTTTAGGCTGTCTACTTACTGTAGGTCTCTTATGTAAATGAACAAAGTTTATTCTTTCTCTATTTATCAAAATTGCAACAATAAAAAAGGTTAAAAATCGTTGAACTTACCCTTGGATAATAATGAAGGATGTGTTTAACTGAACACATGACTTGCATTACATTTGGGCTACTGTCATATAGATATTAATTTGTTGCCAGAAGATGGTTTTACCCTTTGAGTTACAGTCACCTCTGTCTGTTAAAATAATTTTTTCAATAAGAACCTACATTTTCGATAAACATGCTTTGAAATAACTATTGTGAGAAGCACTATACCTCTACGACAATTAAAAATGGTTTAACCATAGTAAAACTGTAGCAACCATAACTGTAGTAAACTTTCTTTTTTGTTCAAACCTTGGATTTGATGCCATGTGTCTACTTTAGTAATATTGTAGTAATACTAGAGTAAAACTGTGGTAACCATGACTATAATAACCATAGTTTTTGAAATCATTTAAAATTTTGTAGTTACTATGGTTTTACTGAAATTGTAATAGTTAAACAATGGCTAATTTTCGAAAGGGTAAATAATCATGAATCGTAAGCTCCTCATTTGAAAGTCACTTTGGATAAAAGCATCTAATAAATGTAAATGTATCTGTATATGTAATGTGTAAATTGAAAATATTATTAAATTTGAGTGTGGTGTATATTGTTTTTGACTTCACTGGTGGTCCGCTAGAATGAGTGAAACCCCGGTGAGCCGTACCCATGCAGAGATTAGATATAACTCAAAAAGGTATATGAGTCCCCCTGTAATGTAATGTAGCATATTTTACCTGTAATATGATAAACAGAGTTGAATCCGATCCCAAATCTTCCAGCTTTTGTTGGGTCATCCTGCTTGATGCTTCTGCCAACTCTCTGAATACCCTCCCAGTCTTCCTTTGAGAAGGCTGCATCATTGAAGGCATAGAGAGCAGGTCCTGCCAGATCAGAGTTCAAATGGTCCATCATACAAAAATGATTAAAAAATACATAAATGTAGAGGGTACATCAGATGCCCATTTTCCACACGTTGGTATGACTCTGTAGGGCAGGGATAGGCAACTCCTGCAGAGTTAAGCTTCAGCTAATTAGGGCTAGCTGAACTCTGCAGGACAGTGGCCCTCCAGGACTGGAGTTGCCTATCCCTGCTGCAGGGTCTTCATGAAATGTCTATAACATACCTGGGGTAAAAATACTCAATGAGCATGTAAAACAACACCCTTTTAACCTTTTAACAAATGTCAATACAAGAAACGTGAAGATATCTGTAAATTGTTTGTAGGTGGTCTTATTCAAATAGCTAGCTATTTATGTAGAAACTGGCAGCAAACTGAAACATCTTGCTGGATGACACAATTTCACAATCAGACACCCCAAAACAAACTGGCTGTGTCAAGCCCCGTTTACACTTGGTATTAAGATTTGTGTTTTGGTTGATTGGATTACTCGTAGATGAGGAAGACATATTCCTGTTTACATCTGTGGTTTTTAATCCATCTCGTGTCCACTTTTGACTACTGTGGGATTACAAATTTATAAAATGTTAAATTTAGGTTCCAATATAATAGTAGACTTTTTGGGGTAATAAAGCTGACATCCAAGAAGCTCAAATCAGGAAAATCAAGTGTCTGAGACATTAACCTTTTGTCTTTGTGTTCTTCCACAGCTGTGCCTTTTGTCTCTATATGATAATGTGAAGGTATCTGTGATACTATCAGGCACCTCTGTATTTAAATGACACTGTTATGCTGACAAGATCAAAGATGGGGAAAAGGCCAGTATCAGGCTGATCCCTGTATTGCATTTGCATTCTTTGTTTGGTCTCCACCTCTACTGTATGGATCCCTCCCACTTGAATGTATAAAAACTACAATGTCTTAAGGACAAATTAGACCTCTTGATGACTGCAGGGTCACGCAGAGCGTTCTCAATAAAGAATCCTGCCGAAGATTACCCAAGAGTCTCCTGGTCTTCGTTTCTGAGTTCCCAACACTACTTTCCTGATTTATTTTAGGGGGAAGGATCTATGGTCAGGTGTATGTATGGGACTCTTTTGATCTTTTAATCTGATACTTTTTTACTTATATACATGAAAGGAGACAATGGAAAATGGAGAGTGACATACAACTACATACTCATATAGCCACAAAACTATGCCAAGCACTCAGGGTTCGTGTCAGAATCAAGAATGGTAAGAGAACATTCAAATTTACATGTTTTTTTTTCATTCATACCAAACTTATGATTTCAAACAGCAAAGCTACCGTCTAAATACCGTCTGGCTAGTGCACTTCACTAACACATGCTGAATTAGGTCAGTAGGCTGATAGAAAGCACTCTCTTTTGGTTGTGGTTGTTCAAACTCATTCTACCATACAAGCATCTACACTATAAGACACTATTAGGAAAGATGTATTGTATATTTATTGATTTTTCTAAAGCTTTCGATAGTGTTCAACATACTCTTTTGTATTTTATTCTCATTAAGAATGGTATTGGTGGGAAAGTATTTAATGTATTAAAATCTATGTATTCCAAACTTAAGTCATGTGTGAAAGGAAATGAAGGTTTAACAGAATATTTTGATTGTACCATTGGGGTGAGACAGGGTTGCACGGTGAGCCCTTTTTTGTTTGTTCTTTTTCTAAATGAATACATAACAATGCTAAAGAAAAATTGTAAAGGTATTCAGATTGAAATGATGACAGAAGTGCAAACATTGTTGTATGCTGATGATATGGCCACTGTAGCAGATACAATTGGAGGGTTACAGAGACAGATTGAACAGTTGGAAAAATTCTGTAAGTTCTATGGTATGAGAGTGAACTTGAGTAAAACAAAAATTATGGTCTTTAGAAGAGGGGGACATTTGAACAAAAATGAAAAATGGTATTTTGCTGAAGAACAGATAGAAGTAGTTAATTGTTACAAGTATCTTGGTATGTGGTTTACACCAAAATTGTCATGGTGGAAAACCCGTCAGCATTTAGCAAGCCAAGGCAAGAAAGCAATGTTTTCCTTGCTAAAGTTTATCCGTAAACAAAAAATTAGCTACACGCAAGCTCTGTTTTTGTTTGATCGCATGGTTGCACCTATACTGTATTATGGTTGTGAAATATGGGGCTTCGAACCAGTTGAATGTATTGAGAATGTTCAAGTGTCTTTTTGTAAAAAACTTTTGTGTGTCAGCACAAGTGTAAGTAATGTAGCGGTTTTGGGTGACCTGGGAAGATTTGCATTGTCGACCTCCTATATGAAAAGATGTATTATGTATTGGATAAAATTAGTGTCAATGCCTGATCATCGCTATCCAAGAAAATGCTACAATATGCTTTTAGAATTAGATAAAGTAGGTAGAAAAACTTGGGTTACGAATATTAGAGTATTATTGAATTTTTATGGCTTTTTAGCTACTTGGGAGGCTCAAAGTGTAGGTGATATAAGAACATTTACAGCTGTTCTAAATCAAAGATTGAAAGAAAAAGCACATGAGGCATGGTATGCATCAGTTTTAGAAAATAACAAACTAAACATATACTCACAATGCAAGTCTTTGTTAATACAAGAGAGCTACATTACGTCTGTGTATAATAGGCAACTGGTACGATCATTATTCTTGTTCAGATGTTCAAGCCATCAGTTAGCTATAGAAACGGGTAGATGGAGTAATACACCAGTTGCAGAAAGAATCTGTCATTATTGTAATTTAACAAATATTTCTGTGATTGAAGATGAGATGCACTTTTTGTATGTTTGTCCTTTGTATAGAGATTTACGCAAGAAATATTTTAGTGAACTTGTCCTTGTGGGTGATGTCTGCAAAGATGTGCCAAGTATTTGTGATTCTGAGAATGCATGGCGGTTAGCACTGTATATATATCAAGGAACGAAAAAGAGATTATCTGCCATGTCATGACATTTGTGGAACTATGGGCCGAGAGGCCATATATTCCTGAAATAAATGAAACTTGAAACTTGACACTATAAGAGCAATTCAAATGTGTTTTTGACTACCTCTGGAAATGGTCTAAAGTGGACAAGCTCAAATGTTTCAGACCCTGTTTACACCTGTTTTTAATGGTGTCAGCTTGTGAACAGGTCAACAAACACACAGCCTCAGCTGGCAAAGTGTCTAAAAGTTTGATTTAGTATTAATAACTTTAAGAACTCACATCTCCTTCCTATTTATAAAACAGAAGATAAGCTGCATTACTCCTGAAATCTTCATGGTTGAGACACATCGACACAACGAGGAAGGAAACAATACTCCTAGAGGATAATACCCTGTTGCAGGTTCTGAAATAATTTTGAGACTATGGTGACTACCCTTTAAATCTGCTCCCAGTGTTTACGACACAAATACCTTGATATTTTCCGAGGTCTTTGGTCCACAGGCTGTCAGTCCCATAATTTCTCTCATCATAAATAAAAGCCACAGCTGAAGCTCCTGCATCATCTGCATTCTGTATCAGCTCCTGATATGTTAGAGGAGAAATAAGGTGCATGCTATATAACAATGATGCAAATGACTTCATGCAACATGTTGTTTTTTAACCTACCTTCAGTATTTGTCCCCCATCTGGGTACCTTCTCAGAATTTCTTTCAAATAATCAATGAATGGTGGAGACGTAGCACCAAATCTATTTCTACAGTGAACAATGTAAAGTATATCAAAAACTGCATAAAAACACACATGAATCAAATTGCTTAATAGACTCAGCATTAATTAAGCTGATTTTGTGCTATAGTTTAGTGTTCGTATGCTTGGGATGATTTGTAAAATATATTAGCCTACTCACTTTTGTTGTTTACATAAATATTGTTTAGAACCCCCCCCCCCCCAAATGCAAAAAGTTTTGCAAAAATTTAATTGCCATTTTGTTTTTGTTTTTCTGAGCAAAAAATAAATATCATACATTTTCCCCCGATTTACAGAAGACACCCAGTAAAATGTCATTCAGTGTAACAATCTTGTCAGGCATATTTAAAACAAAAATCTATTTATGACATATTAAAAGACTAATTACTTTCACACCAAATACTAATGAGTTGTAATTTTACATTTTTAACATTTGCCACTATCCCAAGTTTTGCCCATTTTTCAGTAAGTATTTTACTAAATTAAAACACTAATTTAAAATTTAGAATGCTCCATTATTCTTTTAGATATTTTAATATGTACACGTCATAGTAAGCATGTTGTTTGAATTTTTGCATAAATATTGTGTAACACTGAAATGACATTGTAATATTATTTCAACCAAATTTTGACATTTTATTCTCCAAAAACTTATTTGAAACCTTAAAAGTAGACATTTTACTTACATTTAATGTGCTTTCTATGAACACAAAAACACTTTTGTAAATTTATTTTGATGCGGACATCTTAACATCTTTGACCCACAAACAAAATAACAGTGAATAAAATCACTTACTTCTTTTGCTTCGATGCTGAACTCATTGTCTTTCTTTTACAATCTCCTGTGTGGTTAAAAAAGGTGTTCAAAAAACAATTAACATCCAACATTATTTTGAACAGTTGTTCCTATTCCAAGGTCACTGAATTTATTTCTTGGGTCTACTGTGGCCTATCCGCTTGTTAAGTCTGACTTAACAAGTTAAGTCTATCAGTTACCACGAGAAAACAACAAAAGGTGCTAATATAAACTCACAATGTGATAGAATATTAGCGAAAAAGTTATAATCTTAACCTTTAACTCCATACTGAAGTCCCAGATAGGCAAACAATGAAAATATAAATATAAAAATATATATATAAAAATTATTTGTGTTTGGGACGCTGTGAGCAGGGAGACTGTAGTGTATACCGTAAGTTTGAAAGCGTTTATCTTAAATTATTAATATGAATAAACAGTGCTCATAAACGGCTGCTGAGGCCATATTCTCAAGTGAAGCGAGTTGAGGCTTGGACCCGGAAACAGCGCTTCTTACGTCATCACTTAACAACAGGATAGCGACAACAGAGTTGTGGTCATAATTTTGCATAGACCTTGCAGGATCTGCAAATTGTTAATAATTAAAAAAATAATAGAAGGATCTTATTTGTGGTCTTTTTTTAAATGAATCAAGCTATTTCACTCAGATCTAAATCATATTTACACACAGTCAACAAGACAAAAAATAATGACTGAATTTAAATTAAAGGCACAATATCCAGGGTGCTGTATATTGCTGCCCACTGCTCCGGGTGTGTGTTCACAGTTTGTTCACTTCTCACTGCTGTGTGTGTGCACTTGGATGGGTTAAATGCAGAGCACCAATTCAGAGTATGGGTTACCATACTTGGCAAATGTCACGACTTTAACTTTTTTCCCCCACTTTCAATATGTAAGATATTTAGACTAAAATATCCAAAGCTCACTATAGCAGGGTTATATACTTTGTTGACTTGTGTACTAACATGAACCAAAATATTTCCAAGAATGTTTAAATGAATGGTTGTGTCATGGTGTAAAGAACAGAAACTGCTATTTGTTAATAACTGGAATCTTTTCTGGGAGCGTCCTAGGTTGTTTCACGCTGATGGATTACACCCCAGCAGAGTCGGAGCGGAGCTGCTCTCTGACAACATCTCCAGGACACTTCGCTCCATGTGACTAGTAAGACAATTCTCAGATAACTATTAAGATTACTTTTGTTCCACCCGCTTAAATGATAAAAGTACTTGCGCTGTAAAAACTATTAAGACTGTGTCTGTTCCCCAAATAGGGCGGACAGTGTTAATCGTTTATTGACTCTTAAATTATTTCTCTGGAAACAAAAATTAATTTTACTACTAATGCATTGCTCTCAGAGCATGTAACAAAACCGGAACGTTAAAGTGACCTTGTCCTGTGAGCAGCAAACACAGACAACCAATCGTGAATACATATGGATGCTTTTTAAACTACACTACAGGGGAACATGCAACATCTGAACAAACACAAACATACACACATTAAACATGGATGCCAATGCAAGGAAGGCATGGATAGAGAGAGACACTGAGAGAGAGAGCACACTGCAGAGAGAGAGAGAGAGAAAGAGAGAGAGACAGAGAGAGAATTTTAACATCCTTTATTACAAATATGATTTACCACACAATTAAATTACAATATTCATTTATATTAAAAAAAAAAAAAAAAACTCACAAACGTGTAAAAACCAAATCACCTTCAAAAACAGAGCACAAAGCTTCATTGTAACACCAAATTTCCTCAAAAGCAGCAAGATCATCCATATGTTTATAGTATCTAAAATCTATCAGTATTCTTGCTTGTACCATGTTTGAAAACAATGTAACCACATTTGGTTCCAAATTTTGTTCCATCTTTTTCTTTCTACTTACATAGATGGCCAGTTTTGCCTGGCCTAAAATAAAATTCAGCAATTGACAAATAAACCTTTTCTTCCTTACATATTTTACAACCAAAAATAAATAGCACCATAGAAAAAGATTCATTACAATTCTTAAAAATACTGCCTAAACACAAAAATAAAGATTCCAATCTAGCACAATTCACAAATGTATGAAAGATGGTCTCTCTCTCCGTGCAAAAAGGACAACCCACATCAATCTCAGGATTTATAATTGAAGTAAAAGCATTGACAGCGACAGCACCGTGAAGAATTCTCCACTGCAAATAACCTGTTTTTTTGGTCAACGGTGGTTTATATAGTGCTCTCCACTCAGGCTTCTTATCCATATTCAACTTAAAAAAAGCACGCCATGGAGTATCAGTTCTCTCATTTAACATTTTTTTTTTTAAATTAATTACACAACATTTATACAGAACTTTCCCAGTGCATGAAAAGAAATCTACACACATGGAATCAACAACTTCAAAAAAGACACCAGAAAACCCTTCTAAATTCAAAGAAAAAAACAAACAAGGAAAAGAGTCTTTAGGATTTGGGTTGCAGAGGCCATCACCATACTCAGTCAGCAGAGTCCTTTCTGTAGCATTAAGAGTTGTTGACCATTTCTCTAATAGCTGTGCAATCAGACGCGTTGATCTAAATCCCAAACGTTGAGCCATTCCCTCCTCATTCTTAAAATCAGGTCCAGCTATTTCCAATAGCTGTCCCAATTTGGTGACTTTACTATTAATGAGTGTCTTGCTAAATCCTGGGAAATGTCCACTGACAGACAAATCCAGACGTGCTCCACACATTAGAGGTTCTTCCAGTAGCCAATGAAGAGATGGTGGACCTTCTGCTTTTTTAAAAAAGAAAAGACTCCAAACTTTAAAAATATTTCTATAAAACACTGGCAGGCTAGAAGTATTCAGTTTCAATGGATCCATTAGAAAAAGAGTTCTATCCAGTCCTAAACCCTCAAGGTTTTGTAAAATTACGTATGTAACAGCACACCATTTAAAATCAACTGAACCAACTAGTAGTTTCTGTACAAACTGCAAACGAAAGGTTGCTATCCTACTTTGAAGGTGTATTAACCCATGTCCACCCTCTTCCTTTGGCAAGAATAGCACATTCTGTGGGACCCAATGCAATTTATCCCAGAAAAAATCTATCAAAATAGCCTGGATTTTGGTTAACAGTTGTGAGGGAGGGTCAACACAGGCAAACCTGTGCCACAATGAAGATGTAACCAAATTATTAATAATTAAAATACGACCTCTGTACGACATCTTCGGCACTAAACATTTCCATTTATTTAGACGACCTTTAACTTTTTCAATGACTCCTTCCCAATTTTTCTGTACTGTAGACCCATCACCCAAAAACACTCCCAAGTATTTAAAACCAAATTTTCCCCAACTTAACCCTTCGGGAAGTTCTGGCTTCCCATCTGCCCATTTACCTAACAATAAAGACTCACTTTTGCCCCAGTTTATTCTTGCAGAAGATAAACCTTTAAATGTTCTAAGTAATCTTAACAGGACCTGAATATCACTTTGCCTGGTAATCATAACTATTACATCATCAGCATATGCTGACAATATAAGATTTTTCTTACAGTTTGGCAAACATATACCATGGAGTTTGGCTCTTATTTGCTGTAAGAGTGGTTCTATTGCCAAAGAATAAAGCATACCAGACAACGAACACCCCTGTCTAATACCTCTATGAACACTAAAAGGAGCACATAAACCACCGTTCACCTTAAGAATACTCTGAACGTCACTATAAAGAACTTTAATACAATATATAAAATTCTGACAAAACCCAAAAGCCTCTAAAACCCTCCACAAGTAGCAATGCTCAACACGATCAAAAGCTTTCTCTTGGTCTAAAGAGATTAACCCACAGTCTAAATTTAACAACTTGGAGACTTCCAAAACATCACGAACCAATGAAATATTATCAAATACTGATCTACAGGGAACACAGTAAGTCTGGTCAGGATGTATGACACTATCCATCACTCCTGCTAGCCTGTTGGCCAAAGTTTTAGAGAGCAGTTTATAATCACTACAGAGTAATGATACTGGCCGCCAACACTTAATCTCTGTAAGGTCGCCCTTCTTAGGCAGGAGGGTTAGTACTGCTCTACTGCAGCTCACAGGCAGCTGACCTTCAGCCAGGCTTTCATTCAACACCTCCAAAAGGTCCTCTTTCAGATCTGACCAGAAAGATTTGTAAAAATCAACTGGCAAACCGTCAATTCCCGGTGCTTTTCCAGACTCCATTTTTTGGAGAGCCTTATACAGCTCTCCTGTGCTCAAAGCACCTGAGATTTCAGTGTTGGCTTCCTCTGATACCTGGGGTAAGTCATCAAAAAACTCACTTTCACCCCTGTATCTGGCTCCAAGTTCATTCCTATACAAGTTCTCATAAAAAGTAACTGCTCTCTTGCGAATGTCAGCAGGGTCAGTTAATAAACCCCCAGATTCAGAGCGCAAGGCATGGATGGCCCTGCTCTGCCCATTCATCTTCTCCAAATTGAAGAAGAACTTTGATGGAGCATCCATCTGGTCCAAACTCTGGAACCGAGACCTGACCAGGGCCCCCTGTGTTTTGCCACCCAGCAAATCAGCCAACTGTGTCTTTTTATTTAAAAGAGAGTACAAATAACTTCGGGCACCAGTTGTCTCAGCCATTTCTTGAAGTTTTAAAATGTCAGTCTCCAAGGTGTTCATACTCAAAGTTATCTCTCTAGTGACGTTTTGAGTGTATTGTAAACAAAATTGTTTTATTTGGGCTTTTCCAAAATCCCACCACTGCCGTAAAGATTTAAAAGAACTCTTTGTAGTTCTGAAATCATCCCAAAACAATTTGAGTTTACTCAAAAACTGCGACCTTGGGGCCGTCATACTGGCCGCTAAAAGAAAACAGCAGCACGCGGCCCAACAAAAAGAAAATAAATCACCAACAATTAAATAACAGTAGCCCAAAGCAAGAAAAAAAAAAAAGGAGATTCACTCACAGTCTCCAATTCACACCCGCACCACTCTGCCACGCGCACACCCAACAGTCACACCGGAAGTGAGAGAGCGAGGAGCGAACAACAGAGAGAGAGAGAGAGAGAGAGAGAGAGAGAGAGAGAGAGAGTGGAGAGTCATGGAAGTATTTACTCATAAACTAAATCAAAACCTGTTAAGAACCATCAAATGATCTCATCACCTTAATTAAAAGGGGTCAAAGCCTAGAAGCGCAGATAAATAGTTAACAAGGAACCCTTGAATCCTGTTAGGAGTAAAAGCTTTGTCATTTGATCCATAGGGTTGACTGCTTCGAAGTGAATCAACAAAGTTGCTGAAAACTGCCAGAAGATCGACCTCATCGTTATCTTTAGGTCACATCCCAAAACCATTATTACCATTGCCAAATTACAGACCCATTTCAAATCTTCCATTTATGTCAAAAATATTTGAATAAGTTGTGTCTGCTTAATTGTGCTCCTTCCTAAAATTAAATGATCTGAATAACAAAAACTATAACTTTATTCAGCATTGTCTTCTCTTCCGGGTCTGCACGTTCAAGTGTAGTGATATCCAGTTCGCGAACAAATCATTTGATTTAACCGGTTCTTCTTGAAGCAGTTCAGATTGACTCATTGACTCATTCTCGAGTCAAGAACCGGTTGCATCGGTTTTCGGATCACCAGTACTGATGGGAAGTTTGGTTCTTTTCTGCGAAAAAGCGGTTTACCGGTTCTTTTGCGCTCAACGTAATGACGTCATTTGCGATGATTGCCCTTCAACTTTAGCACAGAATCAATCACCAAAAGAACCAGCGATCTGTCATCGATGCTTGAGGCTTAGATATTTTTATAGTGACAAATGGTCAAAAAGTGCTTTAGTTTTCGAGATACCCCTACCGGAGGTAGAACTAAACCCAACAATGTTTTTCTTCATCTCTAAGGTCTCCCATATATGAAATGGATTCTTGGCTAAAAATATTTTACTGCTAAGATTGTTAAATTTACAGATATTGTTATACACCACAAAACCAATAAAGGACTAAAATATAGCCTGTCCGTATGGGAGTTAAGGCATATAAACTAATGTAGATCAATCACACAAGCTCTGAGAGCTTTGAAGTTGATTCAACTACTAGAAAAGACTGGATGTAAATATCTTGATGTATGGAATAAATAGACACATGTAAACACATATCTAAAATAAGCGGACATGCACAAATTCAATATCTATGCAGAATGTTTTCATTTACTTTGTGCTTGCTTTTGTGCTTTGTCCTGGCATTATCATAGAAACACATATGATGGCTTGTTGGAAAGGTGGGGTTGTGCTGAATCCAGCAATACCAAATATGTAAATATATGATAAAAGAGAAGTGTTCTGTCACTCAATGTATGAGGTGTCCAAAATGAATGAAAATGGAACACTGACATAATTGAGTCCAAACCCATTCATTATCAGTGGTGAGAAGACTGTTGAGAAATTCAAATAAAAGAGACATCAAAAAATATTTAATATGGCACCTTGTACTATATGGAAACAAAGATTGAAATCGAAAGATAACACCTTACCATAGCACAAACAGGAGACCAGGAGTTTTAACTTAATGAACTTTTTAATAAAACTATAACTTAACTTCACACAATACAACTTAAATTATTAATATGTAAATATATAATAAAAGAGAAGTGTTCTGTCACTCAATGTATGAGGTGTCCAAAATGAAAGAACGCTGGACAAAATAGCCTCAAGTCCAAATCACATTATCAGTGGTGAGAAGAATGTTGACAAATTCATGGTTACTGCAAAGTAACTTACATTAGGTAAGTGCTGATCTATATTTATGATACATTTAATAATGATACATTTCATAAGGCACAGTATACTATACAATTCATATGAAGCACAGATCCAATTGAATCAGGTTAACATTGGAATGGAACACCTTTATTAAAATATCGTCACTGTCGGGCAGAATCCTCGCATGTCCAAATTTTGTCTATTTCATATTTTTTCACAATTCAATGCTATTGGTCAAACCCCACGTGGTAAACAATCTAAAGTGTTGAAAATAGATTGAGAGCAAATCTCTTAACTCCATCGGACACTTCAACTGTCTGAGAATCCTCTTAACTCCACCTCTTCTTCACTCCACGGCAGGAGGTTCCATGGCATTTTGTGTCCTCAGGATTTAAAGTCGCAACGATTGAGAAATACTCGTCGAGCAACACATAAAGCAAGCCTTAACTCTGATTTTATCTATTTTAAACTATGATATCAGTTATTTATGCATTTTAAATGTCTAGTTATTACTAGGCAAGGCAAGGCAAGTTTATTTATATAGCACATTTCATACACAATGGTAATTCAAAGTGCTTTACATAAAATAAAGTAAAATAATCATGAAGAAAAATAATAAAAATAAAGACAAGCAATTTTAAAACTTTTAAAATTATGAAAAAAACTACTTAACTAAAATGAATTTAAAAACAGTTAGAAAATGATTTTACATAAAAAAAGTGAAAATATAGTGCAATCAGTTCGGACATTGCACAGTGCTCATTTAATTAATAAATGCACAGCTAAACAGATGAGTTTTGAGTCTAGATTTAAATGGGACTAGTGTTTTAGCACATCTGATCTCTTCTGGAAGCTGATTCCAACTGCGGGCGGCATAGTAACTAAAGGCGGACTCCCCTTGTTTTGTGTGAACCCTTGGTATTTCTAACTGACTTGATCCTAGTGATCTGAGTGCTCTGTTAGGTTTATATTCAGTGAACATATCTGCAATATATTTCGGTCCTAGGTCATTTAGTGACTTATATACGAGTTAAAGTACTTTAAAATCAATCCTAAATGTAACTGGAAGCCAGTGTAAGGACCTGAGGACTGGTGTGATATGATCAGATTTTCTGGTTCTAGTCAGAATCCTGGCAGCAGCGTTCTGGATGAGCTGCAGCTGTCTAATGGTCTTTTTGGGAAGGTCGGTGAAGAGCCCATTACAATAGTCCACCCTGCTGGTGATAAAGGCATGGACAAGTCCCTCCAAGTCTTGGCTAGAAACAAAACATCTAATTCTTTCAATGTTTTTTAAATGATAGTATGCTGATTTAGTTACTGCTTTGACATGACTACTGAAACTAAGGTATGTCTCCAGAATCACACCAAGATTCCTGACTTGATTTTTAGTTGTTTGACCCCTAGAGTCAAGGTATGCATTCACCTTGAACACTTCATGTTTGTTTCCAAATGCAATGACTTCAGTTTTTCCCTTGATTAGCTGAAGAAAGCTCTGCCACATCCAACTATTAATTTTATCAATGCATTGGCAGAGGGAGTCAATAGGTGGATCTTTTGTGACATCATTGTTTATGTTTGTCGCGTTGCATCATGGGAATCGTGTGGCAGGAAACACCACTAGATACCTGTAATTTGATTGTTTTGCACGTTTGGAGGAGGATTTAGAGAAGAGGATGGTTCACTCTTGCTGTGTGGTCGATTGTACGGTTAGTTGGGGGCCTGATAAAAAGTTTTTTCGAATTCCCTCCGAAAAGGATAGCGAAAAATGAAAGAAATGGTTGCGTGCAATTGAACCTGGACATTCCGAAGAAAGCCTGCAGCTTCTGAACGAGTTTGTGAGGCACATTTTGTTCATGGTAAGTCTTAGTGACTATGTATTTATAGAAGATTGAATAAAAATAAATAAAACTGAGTCAAATCAACCGAGTCATATGTTTTCGCTTTCTGATTCAGGTGTCCCAAACCGCAATCCACAGCACCCAGACTATGTTCCTCACATCATTCTGTAGCTGTGCTTTGCTGCAAGCCTCACTAGTACATGCAGCATTTGTAAGTCCTATCCTGACAGCTGCTTCTACTTTAAACATTAAAGCTGCTACACGACTGCATGTTTCTCCAAGACTGAATTTGAAAGAAGGAGAAAAGTGTAAGCTGTGATATACAATTTTTCACCATTAGTACAGACGCCATTGAAAGTCTCACACTGAACACAATTGAATTGGTACAACAGTCACTACATTTTCAGTAAATAAATAAGTAAATAAGAACACTGATCAATGAAGACTTACCCGGATTTGCAGTCGCAGTGAGCAGTGATTATTTCGCCGTTCTCTTTGGCGATCACCCACGGGAGATGCGAATCATGCTGTGACTCTGCTTGGCCAGGTCTAACATCTGCTTTTAGCACGATCACTGCTTTCTGTTTGGCAGAAAAGATTGGCCCAACTTTTCGAGAAACAAAATAATCATAGGCCTTCAGACTTTTGAAAGCCTTTAATCTTTCATGAGTGAAGGGTCAAGGGGTTTCTATTAAATAAGAATAAATGTCTCCCCAGCAGATTCGTGGCCAAGACACGGGCGAGTCGGACCAACGTTTTTTGTCATCCCAGATCTCATATGGGCTTTGAATAGCTTCGATTGTCACCAATACAAATTTTGAGCTTCTCTCCAAACCTCCTCCGGTCTTCAGATGTTAAAGTGCTTATATATCGAGGATTTTGCCCGCTAAAGGCCCGTTCACACCAAGCACGATAACTATAAAGATAACGATAAAGATATAGTTCTAAAAATCGTTCTCAATATTAAAGAATAGCAGAGTCCACACCATAACTATAACGATAAAGAAACGATATCCTTGGAATCACTTTCAGAACGATTTTTCCCCCTGATGAACGATAAAACATGCCAACCAATCAGAATCAATCCTGCTGTAATGAGCTCGAGAATTTAAAGCAGCAGACGTGCCGCGTCCGCTTAAAATACACAGACAATATCGTTCGCTGGTGTGGACGCTAATATCGTTATCTTTATAGTTATCGTGCTTGGTGTGAACGGGCCTTAACTCACTTGAAAGTGCTCGTTGTGTCTTTACAGCCCGCCATACTGTTTGTTTTCTTGCCACACAACCACTCGCGTATGC
Organism: Carassius auratus; assembly: GCF_003368295.1. Taxonomy (NCBI): domain Eukaryota; kingdom Metazoa; phylum Chordata; class Actinopteri; order Cypriniformes; family Cyprinidae; genus Carassius; species Carassius auratus. Next base: position 492,992 of record NC_039270.1, read on the forward strand.
GTACAAAGATGTCATCAAAGATCCTCCTATTGGGCTGTAGTAATTTGGAGATATGGCTAGGTAAATCTGGGTATCATCAGCATAGCTGTGATAGGCAATTTGGTTCTTTCTCATTATTTGACTTAGTGGAAGCATATACAGGCTAAACAAGAGCGGTGCAAGAATTGACCCTTGTGGCACTCCACATGTCATGGATCTACTTAGACTTATGCTCTCCTAGACTCACATAATAGCCTCTCCCTTCTAAGTATGACCTGAACCATTTGAGTAACATCCCAGAAAGCCCAACCCAGTTTTCCAGTCTCTGTAGAAGTATGTTATGATCGATAGTACTAGGGTTATTATTACTAGGCTTATTATACATGTGCATTGAAGTTTTAAAATGTATCTAATTTCTAATTCTACTTGTATTGAATTAAATGTTTTGGATACCAGCATTAAATTATTGTTTTTATTATTATTTTACTGACTCAAAGTTGGCATTGTGCATGTAAAATGCCCCAAGTAGGCTAACAGGTTTTATTTATGGGAGAAAAAAGGTCTGTCTACTGGCGCCAAGTAAGCCTATCTTTGCATAACTCTTTTTCATTTCTTACAATAACGAATGAAAATTGTTAAGTTAGATACATTTGAGTAGGCTTGTTTTGTTAAAAATCCATAGTTGTAATGCTTCGGTAATGCTCCGCACAGCTGTAATGCTCCACACAGCTCATGCTGAAAAGCGACGCAGTGCCTTACTCGGAGACTGGCCCATTCTCTCTTGCGCGGCTGCTTCGCTAGCCAGAATCCGGGAGTTAAGACCGCAGTTTGAGCCAGTGGCTTGAATTGATATGGCTCAGGCCCTGGCCCTGTGTCCTCAGACACCTCGACATCCTCCACTTCAGGTGAAGGTGGGGGAGAAAAGTCCTTTACTTCAAATGAACGCTCTGTTGCAAAACTACTTGCGTCACTAGAGTCACTCTCCATTTTAGCGACTCTAACAGCAGCTGTCAATTAATCTGTCACTGAGGGTCTCAGGTTCACGCCCCACCGGCTCAGCCCTGCCCTTGGTTTGTCCCCTCTATCTCCGTTGTGCTCTGCCCACTTTTCAGCATTTTTCAAATATTGCCAGTGGGTGGAGTCAGGCTCTGACCAGGGGTTTAGTTACCCCGTAAAGCCTTATCTCTTGTCAAAAGGCTCGACACGACCGCAGACTTTGATGAACACTGCTGGCAGCAGCGACGTCTGTGTCTGTATCATTCTTATCAATGAGTACATAACCTCGTATCTCCCGGCTCCCAAGTCATAAAAATCTTGTATCTCAGATTAAACATGATTTTGTCCCACCCTCTTTGTTTTTTGTTGATGGAAGCATAAATAAGACAACAGCAGCTGCCAAGTGTAAAAGAACCATCAGCATATATCATTGATGGCATGGATCTTCTTCAAATGCTCAATGATTCAGCCTTTTAAACGTACAATGACTTGGGTGAGTGTGTCTGGAAAAAGATCGCAACTTTAATGGGAAAGGAAGGTAACAGCTGTGTCGTTATAGTTTTTGATAGATATGACCACCAACACTCAATCAAAGATCTTGAAAGACAAAGAAGAGGCACCAAGATGGGCATCCTAGCACCAACCTGGATGAGCTGAGGTACACACTAGCATCTACCACAGATTTGTCAGAAGCAAATCTACCCCCAACAGAAGATGGCTTTCCAGCAACATGTGCTGAGAGCCATGTACCAAACAGCAGTGTGGCGTCACAGCCACCTGGCCAAACCTCTTCTCTGGAACCCAGTTGGTAGAGGATGGAGGCTCAGAGAAGATGGGTGTATTAAATCTGTGATGTTCCAGAAGGCACCAGCACCTAAAGGAGTTAGAGACCTCACCCACCTCTACTGTAAAGATGGAAACTGTGCCGATGCCACCAAATGCCAGTGTCTTTCTGTGGGCTTGACCTGCACAGGGTTTTGCTCTTGCCCTGACTGTCCAAATATGACCCACTTTGTAACAGATGACAATGTGGATGAGTGGTGTGTTGCAGTTGTAACATCATGGGGGGTTGACCCATGAGGGTCAAGAGGGTCTGGCTGCAGGCTTGTACTTGCACTCTCAGACTTGCACAATCAGCCATTTGCACTTCCGCTAGTGACATCACTTGCAGTCTTTATTTTTTATTATTTTTTTTTCTTTTATTACTTTTCGTTTGAATTTCCCAACATTTTATAAAGCCATGTGGCGAAGACAAGAAAAAATAAACTAAATTACAATGTCACTTGCAATCGCTACTTGCACTCTCTGCTACCTGTGACTTCACTTGCAATCAACACAAATCGTGCATGTTGCCAATGGAGACAAGATGCTGTGGTGGTGAATAAATGATTAAAACTAATTTAGTACTATAACGTACGGGGTCCTGCAAGAAAAAGACAAGACTGGCAAATCCGTGGCCAGAACAGCAGAATATGAACGTTTGCGCAAAGTCTCTCGCTAAGTGTAGAAAAAAAACACTTAACATGGCTTAATATATTAAGATGCTATTAAAATATCAAATTAAATGTACAGTTCATTAATATAAGGAATATGTATATAGTATTTTCCTCACATACCGCAAAATGTGGCATAATGGACATAGATGAGAAAGTCCAAACTCATGCTTCTCTACTTTATTAAAATACATAACTAATAGGTACAGGCAAGCAGGTGAGCCCAGAATAAACGCAACACGCAAAGATTCACATTAAGCATTTTTCCATATAGAATAAACTGTCTACAACTCGTTTATATCACTGTCTTTGTCCATTAACCTACATTATGCGTTTTATTTATAATGATTTTCTATAGGAGGAAAACGTTTAATGTACAATTTAACGCATTGCGTTCTGTACTCGTCTGCTTGCCTGTACGGAGTTGATCCTTTAAAATCACTTAATGCATTTCATAATGCACATTCATATTTGCTGGTCTGTATATACTTAGAGTCAACAACAAGACATATAGGCTAGGCTAGGCTAGGCCTACTGAACTGTCTTTATCATCTTAGTCTGTTATTAGGCCACATTAAGCGTTATGTTGTATGGGAGGACAAAGTTTGCACATTGTGTTCATAGCCATCTGCTTGACTTGCAGTACATTGATTAATAACTATATATCGAATTTGATCTTTTAATTGAACTTAATGTGTCTGAATACATTATGCCATATCAAGTGTTAGTTTTTTTCTACAGGAGGAAAATGCTTAACGAAAGACTGTGCATTGCGTTCATATTCTGCTGTTCTGTGGCCAAGGTCTGTGCTTGTCTTTTTCTTGCAGGACCCCGTACGTTATAGTACTAAATTAGTTTTAATCATTTATTCACCACCACAGCATCTTGTCTCCATTGGCAACATGCACGATTTGTGTTGATTGCAAGTGAAGTCACAGGTAGCGGAGAGTGCAAGTAGCGATTGCAATTGACATTGTAATTTAGTTTATTTTTTCTAGTCTTCGCCACATGGCAACTGTTATAAAATGTGTGAAATTCAAACAAAAAGTTATCAATAAATAGAACAAAATAAAAAATAAAGACTGCAAGTGACGTCGCTAGCAGAAGCAGTGTCTGAGAGTGCAAGTGCAAGTCTGCAGCCAGACCCTTCTCCAATGGTTACCAAAAGCAGCTGATGTTCCAAATGGTTGCTGCTAGAAAATAAACTAAACAGCCTGAGAAGACAGGGCTCATTTCCTCGAAGAGTGTTTGTTTCTTTAGTTAGATTGCCATTTGTTTTATTTAAGACAGTAATTTAAGTTGTATTGTGTGAAGTTAAGTTATAGTTTTATTAAAAAGTTCATTAAGTTAAAACTCCTGGTCTCCTGTTTGTGCTATGGTAAGGTGTTATCTTTCGATTTCAATCTTTGTTTCCATATAGTACAAGGTGCCATATTAAATATTTTTTGATGTCTCTTTTATTTGAATTTCTCAACAGTCTTCTCACCACTGATAATGAATGGGTTTGGACTCAATTATGTCAGTGTTCCATTTTCATTCATTTTGGACACCTCATACATTGAGTGACAGAACACTTCTCTTTTATCATATTTTTACATATTTGGTATTGCTGGATTCAGCACAACCCCACCTTTCCAACAAGCCATCATATGTGTTTCTATGATAATGCCAGGCAAAGCAAGCACAAAGTAAATGAAAACATTCTGCATAGATATTAAATTTGTGCATCTCCGCTTATTTTAGGTATGTGTTTACATGTCTCTATTTATTCCATACATCAAGATATTTACATCCAGTCTTTTCTAGTAGTTGAATCAACTTCCTGACTACAAACATGTCAAGTTTCAAAGCTCTCAGAGCTTGTGTGATTGATCTACATTAGTTTATATGCCTTAACTCCCATACGGACAGGCTATATTTTAGTCCTTTATTGGTTTTGTGGTGTATAACAATATCTGTTAATTTAACAATCTTAGCAGTAAAATATTTTTAGCCAAGAATCCATTTCATATATGGGAGACCTTAGAGATGAGGAAAAACATTGTTGGGTTTAGTTCTACCTCCGGTAGGGGTCTCTCGAAAATTCAGGGGCATTGTCACTAGCCTAATAGTTTGTCAAGATTAAATTTGTCCCATTTCTTCTATTCGTAAACATTGACACATGTAAATAAGCAAAGTTCAGTACGTCCACATCCTGGTGCACATTAACAGGTTAAACAATTTAGTTTGTTTGTACACAGATATCTGCTGTTGGCAACAGCACCTTAGGTAGCAGGGTTTTTCCTGGGTCAGAATTGGTCTTCGGTGGTGGCTGACCGACATGGTCATCTACACACAGCAAAGAGTACCCTAGTACTCACATGATCCGCAAGCCCATTATTGACAATAAATGTTAAATTTAAAATAAATACAAAGAAACTAGGGGTGGCACGGTTTCAACTTTTTCACTGTTCGGTTTGTTTCACGGTTTTAGAGTCACGGTTTTCGGTACAGTTCAGTATGTGCTATGTTTATGGAAAAACTATACTTTCTAATAAATAAATAAATAAATAAATAAATATATTCTACTACAAGCAACAGCACAAATAAATATAATAGAGTAAAGAGGCAAACATTGATTATCATTTTTTTTGGGGGGGGGGGCAGGTCTAGCATTTAGGTACATAAATTGAATAAAGTAATCAAATGTAAAACAGCATTGCATATTGTACTGTATAAATTAAAGATTTTTCTTTATTATTTTATATAGTTATCAAAGCTTTTTAATCAAGAGCAGTGAGTGATTTCTTTATTGTTGCTGTTCGATTTAAATAAAGACTGTCACTTTAAGAGAATGCACTGATACAACAGGCATACATTCAGCCGGCTTTGTCTGCTGTGGGATACTTACCAAGACGTGCATTTTGACATGTTTTTGTATGAATTTGTCCATTTAAATTCAATATCTACTTCAGAGAGATCTTAATATTTGCGTGTGTTCTGAGGCGCGGGTTTGCGCGGAGCGCATGCACAATTCTTCTCACTGCGCGCGCGAGCTTGCTTCCTTTGGCTCTTAAATGTTTAAACTGACAAAGCTTAAATGAGTTTAGTTTAAACACATATTAACGTGTGCTGTTCAGATCTCATCTGTGCTCGTGCGCTGTCAGCACCCGGGTGATACTTCACATAACACCGTACTTTCTACATCATTAGAAGAATGGCATCTACGCTAATATTTGTCTGTTTCTCTCTTGTTCCGAGGTCACCGTGGCCACCAGATCCAGTCTGTGTCCAGATCAGAGGGTCACTGCAGTCACCCGGATCCAGTACGTATCCAGACCAGATGGTGGATCAGCACCTAGAAAGGACCTCTACTGCCCTGAAAGACAGCGGAGACCAGGACAACTAGAGCCCCAGATACAGATCCCCTGTAAAGACCTTGTCTCAGAGGAGCACCAGGACAAGACCACAGGAAACAGATGATTCTTCTGCACAATCTGACTTTGCTGCAACCTGGAATTGAACTACTGGTTTCGTCTGGTCAGAGGAGAACTGGCCCCCCAACTGAGCCTGGTTTCTCCCAAGGTTTTTTTCTCCATTCTGTCACCGATGGAGTTTCGGTTCCTTGCCGCTGTCGCCTCTGGCTTGCTTAGTTGGGGTCACTTCATCTACAGCGATATCATTGACTTGATTGCAAATTAAAACAGACACTATTTCAACTGAACAGAGATTACATAACTGAATTCAATGATGAACTGCCTTTAACTATCATTTTGCATTATTGAGACACTGTTTTCCAAATGAATGTTGTTCAGTGCTTTGGCGCAATGTATTTTGTTTAAAGCACTATATAAATAAAGGTGATTGATTGATTGATTGATCATCCGATCGTGGGTGTATCTCTCTATTAGTTTTATTGGATCTTAGTGCTGCGTTTGACACAATTGACCACAACATTCTTTTGCATAGACTTGAACACTTTGTTGGCATCAGTGGAAGTGCATTAGCATGGTTTAAATCGTACTTATATGACCGCCATCAGTTCGTAGCAGTGAATGAAGATGTATCATATCGATCACAAGTGCAGTATGGAGTACCTCAAGGCTCAGTACTAGGGTCGCTACTCTTCACGCTTTATATGTTACCCTTGGGAGATATCATCAGGAAACATGGTGTTAGCTTTCACTGTTATGCTGATGATACTCAGCTCTATATTTCCTCGCAGCCCGGTGAAACACACCAATTTGAAAAACTAATGGAATGCATAGTCGATATAAAAAATTGGATGATGAGTAATTTCTTACTGCTAAATTCAGAAAAAAACAGAGGTGTTAATCATAGGGCCTAAAAACTCTGCTTGTAATAACCTAGAACACTGTCTAAGACTTGATGGTTGCTTTGTCAATTCTTCGTCATCAGTTAGGAACCTAGGTGTGCTACTTGATCGCAATCTTTCCTTAGAAAGCCACGTTTCTAGCATTTGTAAAACTGCATTTTTCCATCTCAAAAATATATCTAAATTACGGCCTATGCTCTCAATGTCAAATGCAGAAATGTTAATCCATGCATTTATGACTTCAAGGTTAGACTATTGTAATGCTTTATTGGGTGGTTGTTCTGCACGCTTGGTAAACAAACTACAGCTAGTTCAAAATGCAGCAGCAAGAGTTCTTACTAGAACCAGGAAGTATGACCATATTAGCCCGGTCCTGTCCACACTGCACTGGCTCCCTATCAAACATCGTATAGATTTTAAAATATTGCTTATTACTTATAAAGCCCTGAATGGTTTAGCACCTCAGTATTTGAATGAGCTCCTTTTACATTATATTCCTCTACGTCCGCTACGTTCTCAAAACTCAGGCAATTTGATAATACCTAGAATATCAAAATCAACTGTGGGCGGCAGATCCTTTTCTTATTTGGCACCTAAACTCTGGAATAACCTACCTAACATTGTTCGGGAGGCAGACACACTCTTGCAGTTTAAATCTAGATTAAAGACCCATCTCTTTAACCTGGCATACACATAACATACTAATATGCTTTTAATATCCAAATCCATTAAAGGATTTTTAGGCTGCATTAATTAGGTAAACCGGAACCGGAAACATTTCACATAACACCGTACTTTCTACATCATTAGAAGAATGGCATCTACGCTAATATTTGTCTGTTTCTCTCTTGTTCCGAGGTCACCGTGGCCACCAGATCCAGTCTGTATCCAAATCAGAGGGTCACTGCAGTCACCCGGATCCAGTACCGTATCCAGACCAGATGGTGAGATCAGAGATCCCGTCACTTGCTGTTCGTTGTTGACGGCTGTACTGCGTTTGAGCTCCGTCGCTATCTTCTTTTCATTGACTATTTTTAACTTAAAAATCAATTTTATACATCATCGTTTCCGTTTATATAACGCGTGAATATATCCTCTATTGTATTCTACAACAAAAACAATCAGAGCGCCTCGCTATCACTAGTTTTATTTTGATCTCCCGGGTCCGCTATTAGCTTTTAGCCAGTTAGCATCAGCAAGCGTGGTTGCTGCTAACTGCGCTTACATTGCTAATACTCTATTCACACACATTACCACTGCTGTACTCACTGTTACTTGCTTTAATGGCGGATGAATGTCTCCACTCTGTGCAGCTCGAGCTCGAGGCCGTGGGGAAGCAGATTCGCGACCTGGAACAGAGGCAGGCCCAGCTGAGAGAGCGGAGAGCCGCGCTGGAATCATCCCGGGCTGACGCTCACAAGTCCGGGGTAAGTATACAGCGTGCTGTTAACAGTCCCACCACGTCTACTCCGTGTGTTTCTCTGCACAGGCCCGGTGCACCCAGGACGCGATCTTCCCAGATGTCCTTCACTGCGACGCCGGGACACCACGGACCCTGGGTGCATCCACAGCGGAGGACGCGAGCTGGGTCCCGTGCGACGACTTCTCCCCCTCCTGCCTTCGAGATCTCCATCCAGAACCGCTTCGCTCCCCTCCGCGAGACAGGACGCGACGCTGTGATCATCGGAGACTCCATCGTAAGACACGTAAGTGCTACGTTAGCTGAAGGTAAAGTGCACACTCATTGTTTGCCTGGTGCTCGTGTTCTCGATGTTTCTGCGCAGATACCCGCGATCCTGAAGGACGACGAGAGCCCCAGAGCGGTTGTGCTTCACGCTGGGGTTAACGACACCACGCTGCGGCAGACGGAGACCCTGAAGAGGGACTTCAGGAGCCTGATCGAGACGGTTCGCAGCACGACGCCTGCGGCAACGATCGTCGTGTCAGGACCACTGCCCACGTATCGACGAGGACACGAAAGGTTCAATAGACTTTTTGCTTTAAATGAATGGTTGTTGTCATGGTGTAAAGAACAGAACTGCTATTTGTTAATAACTGGAATCTTTTCTGGGAGCGTCCTAGACTGTTTCTCGCTGATGGATTACACCCCAGCAGAATTGGAGCGGAGCTTCTCTCTGACAACATCTCCAGGACACTTCGCTCCATGTGACTAGTAAGACAATTCTCAAATAACCATTATGATGAGTTTTGTTCCACCCGCTTAAATGCTAAAAGTACTTGCACTGTAAAATCTATTAAGACTGTGTCTGTTCCCCGAATAGTGAGATCAAAATATAAATATAATGTAGGATCTAGAAAAAAATCTTATCGTAATTAAACCAGAAAAATTTAAAGTAAATGAACAAAAACAATTTTTAAAGTTTGGGCTCATAAATATTAGATCACTCACACCAAAAGCAGTTATTGTAAATGAAATGATCACAGATAATAGTTTTGATTTACTCTGCTTGACTGAAACCTGGCTAAAACCAAATGATTATTTTGGTCTAAATGAGTCTACTCCACCAAACTACTGTTATAAGCATGAGCCCCGTCAGACTGGTCGTGGCGGGGGTGTTTCAACAATATATAGTGATATTCTCAATTTTACCCAGAAAACAGGATACAGGTTTAACTCTTTTGAAATACTTCTGCTAAATGTTACTCTGTCAGACATGCAAAAGAAATCTAATGTATCTCTTGCTCTGGCTACTGTTTATAGACCACCAGGGCCGTATACAGAATTCCTAAAAGAATTTGCAGATTTCCTCTCAGACCTTCTAGTTACAGTTGATAAGGCGCTAATCATGGGAGATTTTAATATTCACGTTGATAATGCAAATGATACATTAGGACTTGCGTTTACTGACCTAATAAACTCCTTTGGAGTCAAGCAAAATGTCACCGGGTCCACTCATCGTTTTAATCATACACTAGATTTAATTATATCGCATGGAATCGATCTTACTGCTATAGATATTGTACCTCAAAGTGATGATATTACAGACCATTTCCTTGTATCGTGCATGCTGCGTATAACTGATATTAACTATATGTCGCAGCGATACCGTCTGGGCAGAACTATTGTTCCAGCCACCAAAGAAAGATTCACAAATAACCTGCCTGATCTATCTCAACTGCTATTTGTACCCAAAAATACACATGAATTAGACGAAATTACTGACAACATGGGCACTATTTTCTCTAATACATTAGAAGCTGTTGCCCCAATCAAATTGAAAAAAGTTAGAGAAAAACGTACTGTACCATGGTATAACAGTAATACTCACTCTCTCAAGAAAGTAACTCGTAGTCTTGAACGTAAATGGAGAAAAACTAACTTAGAAGTTTTTAGGATTGCATGGAAAAACAGTATGTCCAGCTATAGACAGGCTCTAAAAACTGCTAGGGCAGAGCATATACACAAACTCATTGAAAATAATCAAAACAATCCAAGGTTTTTATTTAGCACAGTGGCTAAGTTAACAAATTACCAGACGCCACCTGAATCAAATATTCCACCAACGTTAAATAGTAATGACTTTATGAATTTCTTCACTGATAAAATAGATAACATTAGAAATACAATAGCGAATGTAGATTCTACAGCATCTAACACTTCAGTTTCATCCATCGCACCCAAAGATAAACTGCAGTGCTTTACAACCATTGGACAGGAAGAGCTAAATAAACTTATCACTGTATCTAAACCAACAACATGTTTATTAGATCATGTAACCACTAAATTACTGAAAGAGCTGTTACATGTAGCCGAAGAACCGCTTCTCAACATCATAAACTCGTCGTTATCTTTAGGACACGTCCCAAAACCATTCAAGCTGGCGGTTATCAAGCCTCTTATTAAGAAACCAAAACTAGATCCTAGTGTACTGGCAAATTATAGGCCTATTTCAAATCTTCCATTTTTGTCTAAAATTTTAGAAAAAGTTGTGTCTGCTCAATTGAGCACCTTCCTGCATAAAAATGAACTGTATGAAGAATTTCAGTCAGGTTTTAGGCCCCACCATAGCACAGAAACTGCACTTGTTAAAATTACAAATGACCTGCTCCTTGCGTCAGACCAAGGCTGCATCTCATTTCTAGTCTTACTTGATCTTAGTGCTGCGTTCGACACCATAGATCATGACATACTCATAGATCGATTACAAAACTATACAGGTATTCAGGGGCAGGCTCTAAGATGGTTTAGATCCTACCTGTCCGATCGCTACCATTTTGTTTACTTAAATGGGGAATCATCTCATTTATCATCAGTAAAATATGGAGTGCCACAAGGATCCGTCCTAGGTCCCCTTCTATTTTCAATATACATGTTGCCCCTTGGTAATATTATTAAAAAATACGGAATTAACTTCTACTGTTATGCTGATGATACTCAGCTATATATCTCAACGAGACCAGATGAAACTTCCCAATTATCTAAGCTAACAGAGTGTGTTAAAAATGTAAAAGATTGGATGACAAATAATTTTCTCCAATTAAATTCGGATAAGACAGAGATACTAATTATTGGACCAAAAAACACTACACAGAATCTTGTAGATTACAATCTGCAACTAGACGGATGTACTGTTACTTCCTCTACAGTCAGAAATCTGGGTGTTATATTAGACAGCAATTTGTCTTTTGAAAATCATATTTCCAATGTTACAAAAACTGCATTCTTCCATCTTAGAAATATTGCCAAGCTACGAAACATGTTATCTGTTTCTGATGCAGAAAAGCTAGTTCATGCATTCATGACCTCTAGACTGGACTATTGTAATGCACTTCTAGGTGGTTGTCCTGCTTCGTCAATAAACAAGCTACAGGTAGTCCAAAATGCAGCAGCTAGAGTCCTTACCAGGTCAAGAAAATATGATCATATTACCCCAATTTTACAGTCTCTGCACTGGCTACATATTAAGTTCGTATCAGTTACAAATTATCATTAATTACCTATAAGGCCCTAAATGGTTTAGCTCCAGCATACCTAACTAGCCTTCTACCACGTTACAACCCATCACGCACCCTAAGGTCACAAAACGCTGGACTTTTGGTCGTTCCTAGGATAGCAAAGTCCATTAAAGGAGGTAGAGCTTTCTCACATTTGTCTCCCAAACTCTGGAATAGCCTTCCTGATAATGTTCGGGGTTCAGACACACTCTCTCTGTTTAAATCTAGATTAAAAACACATCTCTTTCGCCAAGCATTCGAATAATGTATCTTTTAAATTGTGAGTGTAGTTGCATCTGATCAAAGGTGCATTTTTATTCATTAGCTTGGGTTAAACTAATTTTACTTTGTTGGATCAGCAGCTATGCTAATGATGTCTGTATTTTGTTTCTATGTTTCGCAACTAGGATTTACACAAGCTCCAGTCTGGATCCAGAACACCTGAGAAGAGATGATGCTGACCCTCAGAGGACCTCAGATGATGCTAACCCTGAATCAACAAACGGAACTAACAATTATTGCTAAATGTGTGACTGAATCATATAATAACCTAATTAATAATATTGATAGTTCATCGTCTAGCTGACTACGTCTTGTATTATTATTATTTTTATTTTTTCTAAAATCCTGTCAAATGTGCACAAACTACTAGCTACTACTAAAATATTGTAGAAACATAATTTTCTGTAAAGTTGCTTTGTAACGATTTGTTTTGTAAAAAGCGCTATACAAATAAACTTGAATTGAATTGAACTGAATGGTGGATCAGCACCTAGAAAGGACCTCTACTGCCCTGAAAGACAGCGGAGACCAGGACAACTAGAGCCCAGATACAGATCCCCTGTAAAGACCTTGTCTCAGAGGACCACCAGGACAAGACCACAGGAAACAGATGATTCTTCTGCACAATCTGACTTTGCTGCAGCCTGGAATTGAACTACTGGTTTCGTCTGGTCAGAGGAGAACTGGCCCCCCAACTGAGCCTGGTTTCTCCCAAGGTTTTTTTCTCCATTCTGTCACCGATGGAGTTTCGGTTCCTTGCCGCTGTCGCCTCTGGCTTGCTTAGTTGGGGTCACTTCATCTACAGCGATATCATTGACTTGATTGCAAATAAATGCACAGACACTATTTAAACTGAACAGAGATGACATAACTGAATTCAATGATGAACTGCCTTTAACTATCATTTTGCATTATTGAGACACTGTTTTCCAAATGAATGTTGTTCAGTGCTTTGACGCAATGTATTTTGTTTAAAGCACTATATAAATAAAGGTCATTGATAGATATCACACTATAGAGACTGTGTCTGTTCCCCGAACTAGAAAATACAAAAAAATGTCCAAACCAAGTTAAGATTAACAATTTAATTGAGATTCAACAAATAAAAAACAGAAGCAATATGGATAAACAAATGATAAAGCTTGGCTTATTGAATATCAGATCCCTTTCTAAATAAACACTGTAAATAATGATCACTGATCATAATATAGATGTACTCTGTTTGACAGAAACCTGGCTAAAACCTGATGATTACATTATTTTAAAAGATTCCACCCCCAAGATTACTGTTATAAACATGAGCTGCATCTAAAAGGCAAAGGGGGAGGAGTTGCTTTAATTTATACCAACGTTTTCAGGATTTCTCAGAGGGCAGGCTTCAAGTTTAACTCATTTGAAGTAATGGTGCTTCATATAACATTATCCAGAGAAACAAATGTTAATGATAAATCCCCTGTTATGTTTGTACTGGCTACTGTATACAGGCCACCAGGGTACCATACAGACTTTATTAAAGAGTTTGGTGATTTTACATATGAGTTAGTTCTGGCTGCAGATAAGGTTTTAATAGTTGGTGATTTTAATATACATGTCGATAATGAAAAAGATGCATTGGGATCAGCATTTATAGACATTCTGAACTCTATTGGTGTTAGACAACACGTTTCAGGACCTACTCATTGTCGAAATCATACTCTAGATTTAATACTGTCACATGGAATTGATGTTGATCGTGTTGAAATTATTCAGCCAAGTGATGATATCTCAGATCATTATGTAGTTCTGTGCAAACTTCATATAGCCAAAATTGTAAATTCTACTTCTTGTTACAAGTATGGAAGAACCATCACTTCTACCACAAAAGACTGCTTTTTTATCACTTTTATTTGTAATTTTTGATTTACAGGATGAACAATTAATACAAAAACAATACAACAGAAGGGAGGAGAAGGAATTAAGCATGAATACATCGCAAATGTATGCTACATAGCATATACAGCTTTATACCTATACATATCCACGCATATTCTTAAATATCAATCATCATATACCTGCATACCTAAAAAGATATGCGCTAACCCCCCCCCAAAAAAAAGAACAACAAAGCCAACTTGGTGAGGTTAATCATTCTAATAGCCATTAATGTTTACTTAGTTGAGGATGTCTTTAAATTCTTTATTGATCAACCACTTTTCCCAGTCCCTTTTAAAAGCACCTTTCTTCATTCTTAAAATATATGTAAGTTCTTCCATAACCATGATTTCTTCAATAATTCCAAACCATTGTTTACACTTCAAAGTAGTATATTTGAGCCAATTCCTAGTTATAGTTTTTTTGCAAGCTGCAAGAAGGATCTTACATAAATATTGATCACTTTTAGGGACTATGCCTTTAATATTTCCCATAAGTAGAAACATAGAGGTTCTGGGTATTTTAAATCCAAACACTTCCGACATAACTACCTGCACATTGTCCCAAAAAGACTGAATTTTCTCACAGCTCCAAAAAATATGTGTGATCCGCTTCTGATTGTCCACACTGCCTCCAGCAAGATTGCTGTTCAGAGACTTGTTTGTTTCTGATCTTAGGTGTTATAAAGAAGCGGATAAGGCACTTCCAGCAAAACTCCCTCCATATTTGTGAACTGGTAGTAGTTTGGTGTATTGACCACAAGTCATACCAATCCGTTTCTGGTATTTCAATCTTTAGTTCTTTATCCCATTTCAATTTTATATATAATGTAGAGGAGGGACCACTACACATCAACACTTCATACAAAAAAAAAATTATTCTGGGTAGTGTATGCTCAAGGGGATGGATATCATTTACTCTAACTTTCCTTTTTTTGTTGTAGTAATCCCTTAACTGGAAGTATCTAAATAAGTCCTGATTTCTTAATCCGAAGTTTTCTTTTAAGTCCTGGAAACTTCTAATTTCACCCTCTGCAATTACACAGCACAATGCTGTTATTCCCCTATCCCTCCACTGTTGAAATATTGGGTCATCCCTTCCTGACTTAAATTCCTCATCATGAGTAATCCACAAGTATTTCTAAGTATTTCTTTCTCCAATTTGAATTGTTTAACAATAGAATGCCATATCTTCAATGAGAATGTTGTAATTGGGTCTAGTTTATCTTTAATATATCCATGGATTTTACTCTCCCCTATAAGTGACTGAACTTGAAGGTCTTGTATATGTGTTTCTATGTCTTTCCACTTGGCTATGTAACTAGAAGTGCACCAATATAAGATGGGACGCAACTGTGCTGCACAGTAATAATTGTTAAGACTTGGAAGAGCCATGCCACCTTTCTCTTTAGGTAATTGGAGTGTTGAATAGCGAACTCTGGGTCTTTTACCCCCCCTTATATACCATAGCAACCCTGTCTAGTTCCTCTTTCCAGGAGGAATCTCTCTGATAGTGTCAGGGATCTGCAAGAAATGGGACCCAAATGCAGAATGAGCAGACAAGGGTATTTTATTAACAAGACAAAGACTGGAACAGCTGGGGAATTTGCAGTGAAACAGTTCAAACAGATGGGCTGGGCAGACAACAATACGGGCAGGAGGGATGACCACTGAGACAGTCCAAGATGACCACAGGCCCAAGCACAGAGTAGGCAGCTCCAGAGGAAGGGTCAGGTAGACACAGGAAACTCGTAGCTTCAAGTGAAACTGCAACGTCACCAGACTAGTCGCCAGGTAGAGACTCACAAGACCAGAGACTTGACACGTGAGAGAGGTGAGCTGCTTCCAGGCAGTGGGGTACAGTGGTCAGGAAATCCGAGTGGGGCCAAGACAGGACAATACACAAAAACAAGACTCAAAACGACACAGACAATTGAAGACAAAATTAGAACAAAGCAAAAGAAAACCAAAGCTATAATCCAAGAGTAAGAACAAAACTCAATCCAAAACTGGAATCACTTAAGCAAGAATAAATGAAAGTTTAAATCGAATGAGAAACAAAACTAGATTAGAATACACAAAAAGACTTCCTTTTCTTTTAAACTAGACAAAGCTAAGGACCAAAAAGGATATAAACAACTAGATAAGATATCAAAATAATTATCAAGCTCAAAGGGATAAATTCTAGGCTAAGAGATGGGTAAACACCAAAAACGAACCAGCAGAGACACAATGAAAGAAACCCCAATATATAGGAAAGTACACATGAGGATCAGGTGAAAACAATCAAGCAGACAAGGGCTAAACAAGGGGGCGTGACCAGGGGTAACAAGGAGGTGGGACAAGGGGAGCATGTGGCAGACACAAACAAAGACAGAACCATGTGCTTAGACACAAAACAAACAAAGAAACATGGAACAGAGACAAGATGGACAGGGCTGTCAGGGCAGGATCCTGACAGATAGAGACCCATTTACTCTTACTCTAGCTGTCGGGTTTTGATATAATGATTTGATACACTGGACAGATTTGTCATTAAACCCCAACTTTTCTAGTGCTAAGTAAAGAAATTCCCAGTTGACTCTGTCAAAGGCCTTCTCGGCATCAAGACTGATTAGACCTGTAATGTGAATGAGACTTACTCCATCGGATGCTAGACTGTAATGCTTTAATGAAAACAATCAAAACATCCACACAGCCACTACTACTAGTCTGTGAACCTCCATTATACAACAGCGCCCTCTTGTGTCCTGGATATCTTATATCATTACATCTGCCCTTTTCTAAAGTGATTTAACAGAGATATAGAGCAACAGTACTGCATAAGGTTGAACTTAAAATGGCAGCATTTAAAAGTCAGTATGCTCCCTGTAACTACCTCCTGTAAAGGAAAAACATTTATAAAATGAAACATTCAGGAAGGCATTATTTAAGTAAGAACGTTCATAGGTAACCTGTAACGGGATAACAAATGTTATGACTTAAACCTGTTATCAATTATTTGTATTTCAGTTAAGTTCATTCTCTCTGTTACAAGTTCAGTCTTTCTTTTGGTTTGGGTTTTCTGAATGTGTATCGTCTTTCTTTTTTCTCAGTGTTCTCTTCTTTCCCCTCTGTACATGTTGGGGTGTCTTCCTCTGTTTTGATGAGCTCTCTTCTATTTCGCCTGTATTGCTGTCCGTCTGCTTCCACTAGGTATGACCGTGGCTCGGGTGTTGGTTTTACTACTTTAGCCGGTCTCCACTGCTTGCCCTCCCTTAACCTCACTGTTTCTCCTGGGCTAAGGGCTGGCAGCACGCGTGATCCTCTGTCATAGTAGTGTTTCTCCCTAAATTGGTTGACCTTCATTCTGTCCTGCACCCCTTCTATTGTTCTAGGTTGGAGCAGTTTTTGTGTTGTGGGCAGTCTTGTCTTTGTTCTGCGGCCCATCAGCAGCTGTGCAGGTGAGGGTAGTCCATCCAGGGGTATATTTCGATAGTCCAGGAGTGCGAGGTGAGGGTCTCGTTTGTCAGCCTTGGCTTTCTTGAGAAGGCTGTTTGCTATCTGTACTCCCTTTTCAGCTTTCCCGTTGGATTCCTCGCTGAACGTCCTGAATTCGGTGGAGGAATACTGTGTGCCGTTGTCAGAGCAAACTTCATCGGGTATGCCATGCCGGGAGAACTGCTGTTTGCAGATTTTTATGACTGCTTGGCTTGTTATGGTGCTTAGCTTGCTTAACTCGATAAAGTTTGAATAGTAGTCAATCAGGACGAGACAGTGTTCTCCATCGAGTTCGAAAATATCAGTAGCTACTTTTTGCCATGGCCTTTCCGGTATGTCATGCCCAATCATGGGCTCCTTTCTATTCTGCTTTCTGTAAGTGTTGCATATAGCACATCTTGAGACTGTGTCAGCTATCTGAGCTTGCATCCCCGGCCAGAATATGACATCTCTTGCTAGTCTCCTCGTTTTTTTCGATCCCTTGGTGGCTGGAGTGCACTTTTTTCAGCATCATCCTTCTCAGGGTGTTTGGTATCACTAATTTGTTGCCTTTGAATATCAGCTCATCTTCTACTGTCATGTCACTCTTGTAGTCCCAGTACACTTTGGCCTTGTCTGGTGTTTCTGATCTTTTATCTGGCCAGCCCTGGAGGATGAATTTTTTTACTGCTGTGAGGGTTGGATCCTTCTCAGTTTCTGTGAGTATTTCCTGGAGTCTGGCGGCTGCTATGGGTAAGCACATCACTGCACACACTTGTATATCATCTTTATCTTCATTTTCGTCTGTGTCCTTTAAAAAGTTTATGCTCAGGGCATCAGCCACGTAAAGTTCCTTTCCTTTTTTGTATTTCACAGTCATGTTGTATTTCTGGAGCCTGAGGAGCATTTTCTGAAGTCTTAGTGGGGTCTCGGCCAATGGTTTTTTCATTATGGTTTCCAAAGGTTTTTGGTCTGTTTCAACTTCGAACTCCCGTCCGAGCAGATACTGGTAGAACTTGTCGCATCCAAACATGATGGCGGCCAACTCCTTTTCTATTTGTGCATATCTTTTTTGTGTGTCGGTAAAGGCTTTTGATGCGTAAGCTATGGGACATTCATCTTGAAAAAGCACAGCTCCTATTCCACAACTAGAGGCGTCCGTGCTCAGTTTAACTGGTTTTGATGCATCGTAGTATTTTAATACTGGAGCTTCTGTGACCATCTTTTGCAGCTTCTCAAAACTCTTGTCTTGTTCCTCCATCCAGCTCCATTCTGTGGTCTTCTCTAACAGGATGCGGAGTGGGGCAGTTACGGTGGATAGCTGCGGTATGAACTTCCCTAGGTATGTTACCATCCCTAGATATATCTGTAACTCAGTCTTGTTAGTGGGTTTTTGCATTTTCCTGACTGCCTCTACTTTCTCGGGGTCTGGCTTAAGTCCTTCAGCTGTTAGGATGTGTCCCATGTATTTGACTTCTTGTGCAGTGAATGTGCATTTTTCTGAGTTGAGTTTTATGTTCTTTTCTCTCACTCGCTCCAACACCCTTTTCAGCCTCTGGTTGTGCTGCTCTTCGTTTTTCCCCCATACAAGGATGTCGTCAACTATTACCTCTACTCCTTCCATGTCCTCGAACATTTCAGTCATGAGTCTTTGAAATATTTCTCCAGCTGTATTTATTCCGAAGGGTAGCCTTTTGTATGCGTAGCGACCGAATGGGGTGTTAAAAGTGCACAGCGCTGAACTTTATTTATCCAACTTGCCCTGTCAGTATCCACATTGAGCATCTAGTGTGCTGAACACTTTAGCTCCTGCCATCCGAGCCATCACTTCTTCGATCGTCCTCATCGGGTAGTGTTCCCTTTCAATAGCAGCATTCAAGTCCTTGGGGTCCATGCATATCCGGATCTTCTGTTTTTCTGGTTTCCATACCGTGACCATGCTGCTTACCCAATGCCTGGGTTCTGTTACTTTTTCAATGACATCCAGGTTTTCCATTCTTCTCAGCTCTGCCTTTACTTTGTCTCTCAAAGCCACGGGGACCTTTCTTTGAGCATGGATGATGGGTTGTGCGTCCGCTCTAATCTTGATGTGCTGTTCTCCTTCGAAACAGCCCAGTCCATCAAATACATCTGCATACTTCTCCTGTATATCTTGACTTGGCCATGACTTTACCTCACTGATGCGTTTTATGAGCCCAAGGCGAACACAGGTTGTTAGTCCTAGTAGTGGTGTTGCATTCTGATTTATAACTTGGAATTCAACATGATGGAATCTTTTTTTGTATTCTGTCAGCAACAGACATTTTCCTATTGGCTTTAAACATTGCCCTCCATAAGTCACTAACTTTGCTTTAGACTTCCCAAGTTGTGCACCAGTCTGTCTGTGGATTGATTCTGGTATGATATTGCATTGAGCTCCTGTGTCTATTTTAAATCTTGTTTTCCTGTCATTTATTATGAGGT
This sequence comes from Carassius auratus, assembly GCF_003368295.1. Taxonomy (NCBI): domain Eukaryota; kingdom Metazoa; phylum Chordata; class Actinopteri; order Cypriniformes; family Cyprinidae; genus Carassius; species Carassius auratus. Next base: position 512,845 of record NC_039270.1, read on the forward strand.
CTACTTTCCAGTCGTCGCCATAATTTGATTTTACCATGTCTATAAACATTTCTTCTGAATCTAAGTCAGCATGTTCTTCAACCATGTGTATTGGCTTTTTTGTTGCATATGACAATGTTTTGGACATGCACTTGCTTGAAAAGTAATTAATTTTTCCGCATTTCTTGCATTTTTCTCCATAGGCGGGACATTTCCGCCTCTGGTGGTCTCTGCCACAGTATTTACAGTCCTGTATCATGTTTTGCCTGCGTGACGTGACAAATGACGTTTGAGATATTTTTGCGCGCTCCCCTTTAACTTCATTGACAACGTACTCGGCTTGTGCTGTTTGCAATTTGTCCATTTGCGTGCGGCTTGCCTCTGCAGCGCGACATATAGACACAGCCTTGGGCAGATCTAAATCCATTGTTCTCAACAACTTGGCTCTTATTTGGTCATCCCTTATTCCCATGACTATTCAGCCTTTTATTAGACTGTCACATAAATCTCCGTACTCACATGACCTGGCCTTTGTTCTTAAATCAGTAACGAACTGGTCTATGTTTTCACCGGGAGCCTGAACACGAGTGTTGAACACATGTCTCTCAAACGTAACATTCCTGTGTGGGGTGAAATGTTCCTCGAATTTGTCTAGTAGTACCTTGAGTTTTAATCTGTCCTCCTGCTGCGTGAATTCAAAAGTGTTATACATTTCTAGAGCCTCATCCCCGATGACGTGTAGTAACGTGCTGCTTTGTACTTTTTGAGATTTTCCTTCAATGCCTGTAGCGGTCATGTAAAGGTCGAATTTTTGTTTCCATTTCTTCCAATTGTCTGCGATATTTCCTTCCAATCTCAGCAGGTCTGGTGCTTTTAGTGCTTCCATTTTGGCGAGGATTTGTCCGTTCTGACACCATGTAATGTGAATGAGACTTACTCCATCGGATGCTAGACTGTAATGCTTTAATGAAAACAATCAAAACATCCACACAGCCACTACTACTAGTCTGTGAACCTCCATTATACAACAGCGCCCTCTTGTGTCCTGGATATCTTATATCATTACAAGACCTACAGGTAATTTATTTCGATGAGCCCTATCTATTACATGGAGAGTTCTTCTCATATTGTCGAATGTTTGTCGACCTTTAACAAAACCTGTTTGCTCTTCATCTATCAAGTCCAATAAGAACAATTGTATTCTGGATGCCAAGATAGAACTAAACATTTTATAGTCTGTATTAAAAAGTGATATGGGTCTATAGTTTTGACAATGTTCCCTGTCTTTTTTTTCCTTGGGGATAACAGATATAATAGCCTCTTTCCATGGGGGAGTTTTCCCTTCTTTTATGACCCAATTGAATGTGTCCCTTAGTAATGGCATCAGCTCTTTGTAGTAAGTTCTATACCACTCTGAAGGGAAACCATCGCTCCCTGGTGATTTGCCTGATTTTAATTTGCCCATGACCTGTTGTAATTCCTCAGTTGTTATTTCTGCAGTTAGACTTTTATTTTGTACTTCACAAATAGAGGGCATAGCTAAAGTATTAAGGAATTCTTGTGTTTTTGTTCTATTCATACCAGAGGTCTGTTTATATAATTCTTCATAGTACTTCTTAAATATATTTCTAATATCTGTTGGTTCACATTTAACAAAAGACTGCTTTCTAAGTTATCTTCCTGATGTATCCAAATTCCTTAGCATATCCAAAACCTCAGAACAACTTGATGATGTAACAGAAACTATGAACTCTCTCTTTTCTAGCACTTTAAATAAAGTTGCTCCTTTACGCTTAAAGCTGCAGTAGGGAACTTTTGTAAAAATATTTTTTTTTACATATTTGTTAAACCTGTCATTATGTCCTGACAGTAGAATATGAGACAGATAATCTGTGAAAAAAATCAAGCTCCTCTGGCTCCTCCCAGTGGTCCTATTGCCATTTGCAGAAAGTCATCCGCTCCCGGTAAAAAAACAAAAACAATCAGAGCTGCGGTCCGTAACTTTGTTTGTGTTCAAAATGTAGAATAATAAGCGAGTACACCATGAATCCATTTTCCAAACCGTGTTTTTAGCTTGTCCTGAATCACTAGGGTACACCTATAATAAGTGTTTATATTCGGACTATTTTAGATTGCTTCGGTGGTACCGTGGCGGAGTTACCCAGTACCTTTGTGTTTCTTCATAGACATAAACAGAGAGAAGTAGTTCCGGCTACGATGTTCTTCCGCAAGACGCAAGCAGTTATGTTTATTAACCACTAGAGCGTCAAAAGTTCCCCACTGCAGCTTTAAGGAAGGGTAAGGAAAACAGTTTGACACCATGGTATAATGAGCATACTCGCACCCTAAAGAGAGAAGCCCGAAAAATGGAGCGCAGCTGCAGGAAAACAAAACTAGAGGTATTTCGTATTGCTTGGCGGGAAAGTAACTTATCCTACAGAAAAACATTAAAAAATGCTAGATCCGATTACTTTTCTTCTCTTTTAGAAGAAAACAAACATAACCCCAGGTATTTATTGAATACAGTGGCTAAATTAACAAGCCTCAACAAGTGTTGACATTTCCCAACAACACAGCAGTAATGACTTTATGAACTACTTTACTTCTAAAATTGATACTATTAGAGATAAAATTGCAACCCTTCAGCCGTCAGCTACACTATCACATCAGACAGTGCACCATAGTGCCCCTGAGGAACAGTTCCACTCATTCTCTACTATAGGAGAGGAAGAATTGTATAAACTTGTTAAATCATCTAAACCAACATGTATGTTAGACCCTATACGGTGCTTCCAGAAGTCATAGATCCTCTTCTGACTATTATTAATTCCTCATTGTCATAGGATATGTGCCCAAAACCTTCAAACTGGCTGTTATTAACCCTCTCATCAAAAAAACACAACTTGACCCCAAAGAACTAGTTAATTATAGACCAGTCTCGAATCTCCCTTTTCTGTCCAAGATACTAGAAAAGGTGGTATCCTAACAATTATATTCCTTCTTAGAGAAAAATGGTATATGTGAGGATTTCTCTATTAGTTTTATTGGATCTTAGTGCTGTGTTTGACACAATTGACCACAACATTCTTTTGCATAGACTTGAACACTTTGTTGGCATCAATGGAAGTGCATTAGCATGGTTTAAATCATACTTAAATGACCGCCATCAGTTCGTAGCAGTGAATGAAGATGTATCATATTGATCAAAAGTGCAGTATGGAGTACCTCAAGGCTCAGTACTAGGGGCGCTACTCTTCACTCTTTATATGTTACCCTTGGGAGATATTATCAGGAAACATGGTGTTAGCTTTCACTGTTATGCTGATGATACTCAGCTCTATATTTCTTTTCGCGAAAAGAAGAAATATAGAAAAACTAATGGAATGCATAGTCGATACAAAAAACTGGATGACGAGTAATTTCTTACTGCTAATTTCTGAAAAAACAGAGGTGTTAATTATAGGACCTAAAAACTCTGCTTGTAATAACCAAGAACACTCTCTAAGACTTGATGGTTGCTCTGTCAATTCTTCGTCATCAGTTAGGAACCTAGGTGTGCTATTTGATCGCAATCTTTCCTTAGAAATCTACATTTCTAGCATTTGCAAAACTGCATTTTTCCATCTCAAAAATATATCTAAATTACGGCCTATGCTCTCAATGTCAAATGCAGAAATGTTAATCCATGCATTTATGACTTCAAGGTTAGATTATTGTAATGATTTATTGGGTGGTTGTTCTGCACGCTTAGTAAACAAACTACAGCTAGCCCAAAATGCAGCAGCAAGAGTTCTTACTAGAACCAGGAAGTATGACCATATTAGCCCGGTTTTGCACCTCAGTATTTGAATGAGCTCCTTTTACATTATATTCCTCTTTGTACGTTATGTTCTCAAAACTCAGGCAATTTGATAATACCTAGATTATCAAAATCAACTGCAGGCGGCAGATCCTTTTCCTATTTGGCACCTAAACTCTGGAAAAACCTACCTAACATTGTTCGGGAGGCAGACACACTCTTGCAGTTTAAATCTAGATTAAAGACCCATCTCTTTAACCTGGCTTACACATAACATACTAATATGCTTTTAATATCCAAATCCGTTAAAGGATTTTTAGGCTGCATTAATTAGGTAAACCGGAACCGGAAACACTTCCCATAACACCCTATGTACTTGCTACATAATTAGAAGAATGGCATCTACGCTAATATTTGTCTGTTTCTCTCTTATTCCAAGGTCACCGTAGTCGCCAGATCCAGTCTGTATCCAGATCACAGGGTCACTGCAGTCGCCCGGATCCAGTGTGTATCCAGACCAGATGGTGGATCAGCACCTAGAAAGGACCTCTACATCCCTGAAAGACAGCGGAGACCAGGACAACTAGAGCCCCAGATACAGATCGCCTGTAAAGACCTCGTCTCAGAGGACCACCAGGACAAGACCACAGGAAACGGATGATTCTTCTGCACAATCTGACTTTGCTGCAGCCTGGAATTGAACTACTGGTTTCATCTGGTCAGAGGAGAACTGACCCCAACTGAGCCTGGTTTCTCCCAAGGTTTTTTTCTCCATTCTGTCACTGATGGAGTTTCGGTTCCTTCTCACTGTCGCCTCTGGCTTGCTTAGTTGGGGTCACTTAATCTACAGCGATATCGTTGACTTCATTGCAAATAAATGCACAGACACTATTTAACTGAACAGAGATGAGATCACTGAATTAATGATGAACTGCCTTTATCATTTTGCATTATTGACACACTGTTTTCCTAATGAATGTTGTTCAGTTGCTTTGTCGCAATGTATTTTGTTTAGCATTTGAAGCAGGAAGGCACTTCATACAACTCCAGAAATATGTTGAAGATTGGTAAAAAGATGGGGGCCAGCTGGTCAGCACAGGTTTTCAGACAGGCTGGTGTAACACCATTTGTGCCTGGTGCTTTTCTTCTTCCTGAAGACCTGGCTGGCGCACATCATCTTCACAGATTTGAAAAGCAGCAGGGGTGGAGAGGGGGATTGCAGGAGATGTTAACGGTTGTGTAGGGAGATGGTCAGAATGGGGGTTGGGGGGTTCAAATCTACAATAAAACCCATTCAGGTTGTTAGCAAGTCGTTGATTAGCCTCAGTGCAGGGGGATGGTGTCTTTTAGTTAGTGATGGCTCTCAGACCTCTCCAGACTGAAGTTGATTTGTTGAAAGAAAATTGGTCTTCCAACTTTTTAGTGTAGGTCTTTTTAGCCACTCTAGTTTTGTTGTTCAGTGTGTTCCTGGCCTGAATGAAAATACTGTGTCCCCATTTCTGTAGGCATCCTCTTTGGCCTGACAAAGATGTCTATGTTTTGCTGTAAACCATGGCTTATCATTGTTGAATGTTAAATAAGTCCTGGTAGGAATGCATATATCCTCACAAAAACTAATATAGGATGTCACAGTCTCTGTGAGTTCGTCCAGATCGGTGGTAGCGGCTTTAAAAACACTCCAATCAGTGAGGTCAAAACAAGCTTGTAAATCCTGCTCTGTTTCGCTGGTCCATCTCTTCACAGTCCTTACTACAGGTTTATAAGATTTAAGTTTCTGCTTGTAGGTCGGCATAAGATGAACCAGACAGTGATCAGACAGCCCCAAAGCTGCTTGTGGAACAGAATGATATGCCTCCTTTATTGTGGTGTAACAGTGATCCAATATGTTACTGTCTCTGGTGAGACATGTAACATGCTGTCTGTATTTTGGCAGTTCACAGGAGATATTGGTTTTATTAAAGTCCCCAAAAATTATTAAAACTGAGTCAGTGTGTTGTTCTGTCTCTGTGATCTGATAAGTGAGTTTCTCTAAAGCTGAGCTCACGTGCGCTTGTGGAGGAATGTAAACCCTCACCAGAATGAACAAGTGAAACTCCTACGACGAATAGAACGTCTTGCAGTGGAAAAACATCAATTCTAGATCTGAACAGCACATCTTCTTTAACACTGTTACATCTGTACACCACTGTTTATTGATGTAAAATCATGTCCCGCCGCATTTCCCTGTTGATTCTACGTCGAATTCTGCTCTAAACAGCTGAAAGTCTGGCAGGTGGAGCCTGCTGTCTGGTATGGCGTCATTCAGCCAGGTTTCCGTGAAACAAGTAGCAGCATAGGGTGAGAAATCCTTATTTGTCTGAGAGAGCAGAAGTAGTTTGTCCATTTTGTTGGGTAAACGGCATTCAAATCTGCACTTCCTGAGTCTGACAAGCGCTCCCATTTCCTTTCCCCATCTGCATGTCCTGTAGTGTTTGATCAGTGCCACTGCTCTTCCAACAACATTCAGTAAGGTGTCTGAATAATCAAAATCCGGTAAAAGATCTTGTGGTGTGTTCTGCCAAATATTCAGCAGTTCATCCCTGATGAAACTGATCGTGTTTGTTAAAGACCCAGTAAGATGGAAATTCTAAGCTTCCTATCACTGTTTATAAGTCCTGTACATTAGGTTTAAATCCATCCAAGGTTAAAAAACATTGTCATTTTGTCAAAATATCATTTTAAAATTACCTCAATTCTCAGAGATCCGCAAACGGTTTGCGCGAAGCTGTTCAAAAGATTCAGTTTCCTTAAACCCCACCTTTCGGTAGCATACTGTGTTCTGATTGGTCAACTAACATAAGCAGTTTGGATTGGTTGTTCCACACACCTCCACGGTAAACTTTGCGTTAGCATCTGTTTGGAGTGAATTATGTCTTATTGCTCTCACCGCGAAGCAAACAGTAAAATAAAAAACTTGAACAGTCTCGCTGCTTTTTCTTCTGTGTGGGTGTATTCAAGCCGCGTGCTTCCAGTTTGAATCTGAATAGCGCTTTCAGCACGGGGGCGTGGTCACATTAGATATAACGAAGGGAGACATGAAAAACAGACATCGCGCTGTTTTCATATGGATTACTTTATCACAGAATATCTGTTTTCGGCAGCAGTTTTCGGCTTGTTTAGTTTTTTTTTTTTTTTTTTTTTTTTTTCACTTTTCACAAAAAAATAACCTCCTTACAGAATTGTGATAATATAATGACAATGACAGGTAAACAAAAACAAAACAAAAACAAAAAGCAGAAACAAACAAAAAAAAACACCACAAAATCAGCTCACACCCTAAAAGTAAGGGTTACATACTTTTATACACATACATGGGAATTCACTAAGTCGGGAAAAAAATATTAGAGATTATAATACCCTCAGATAAATCCTCTTGTCAGGATGGAAGCAATGTAAAATTCAACATATGTCATAAAAAGGTTCCCAAATTTTATGAATCTTTCCAGTCTTATCATGTACAATACAAGTCAGGTATTCTAACGACAGATATTCAAGAATAGTTTGATGCCACATCCTAATGGAGGGAGCCTTATCTGATATTCATTTTAAAAGTATACATTTCTTTGCATTGAAAATCAGAATATTAAAAAGCCTAATTTTGCACGTATCAAGACCCACAGGAGGAGACACTCCCAGCAAATAAGTCCTTGGATCTGGAACCAAAGTAACCCCCAAAATTTTGTTCAGCTCTTCAGAAACTCCCCACCAGAACCTCTGTATCTTGTTACAAAACCACAAACAATGAGTAAGACTACCTATTTCTGTCTTACATTTGGGACAGAAAGGAGAGCAATCAGCCCTAAATCTGCTAAGCTGGGAAGGAGAAATGTGAGCTCTGTAAAGAATTTTGAGCTGGATAGCTCTTACTTTATTTCATATACTCAGACTCTTTGCATTTTCCCAAACCGTACACCAATCTTCCTCTGTTACTTGAATATTAAATTCCTTTTCCCAAATTATTTTAAGAAAATGAGAGGAAGTGTCAAGATACTCTGATAACACATCATAAAAAAATCTTATAGATTTAATCGAGTGCATTTGGAAAAGCTGCTTCTCGATTTCTGAAGAACATACATTAGAAAGAAGTGTTGTATCCTTTTGAATATAATTTCTTATTTGTAAATAGCGGAAAAAATCCAGCCCATCTAAGTTGTATTTCTGGGAAATCTGACTAAAAGACATAAGAATATTATTATCAAAAAGATCTTTTAGTTTAGAAAGCCCCTTAAGAGCCCACTGTCGAAAACGTTAATCACTGATACCTGGGGGGAAATCTAGATTGTTACATATTGGAGTATAAAGCGATGTTAAACATGATTTGCCCTCAAATCGCCTAACAGACTGCCAAGCTTTCACAGAATTTACAGTAATTGGGTTTGTACAAGCTACTCTAACTGTCTTCATTTTTTTTAATAAAAAGCAAATTTTGAAGAGGGACTTGTGATTGAAAGGACTCTATATCCAGCCACAATGAAGTTGGGTCTTTAGAAATCCAGGTAGTTATATAACGTAAATGGGCAGCAAGTTGATATCTTCTAATATCCGGAAGACCCAAGCCACCCATATCCTCTGGTAAACGCAATATATTAATCCTAAGGCAAGGTCTTTTATTAGCCCATATAAAGGAACTGAACCATCTGTCTATATCTTTTAATGTTTTCTGTAAGAAAAGAACTGGAATCATCTGAATCGGGTATAATAATCTTGGGAGAACATTCATTTTCAAAAGAGCAATGCGCCCCAGCCAAGAAATAGGTAGAGTATTCCATCTCTCTAGATCAAGCTTAATACGATTAAAAAGAGGAGTAAAATTTGATTTAAACCCCTAAACGTCAAATTTAGGGGTTATATGTATTCCCAGATATACAAAGCCCATCGTAGACCACTTAAATGGGAAAGAAAGTGAACCTGAAGGGACAGTTTGTAGGTTACCAAGTGACATAGCTTCAGATTTACTAAAGTTAATCTTATAGCCTGAGAAGACGCTAAAATCTTTAATGACACCTATAAGATTAATTATAGATGTTTCTGGTTTAGATAAGAAAACGAGCACATCGTCAGCAAAAAGATTAATCTTATGTTGCCTACTGGCTATAGCCAAACCATGTATACCTGGATTTGACCTAATTGCCTCAGCCAAAGGTTCTATTACTAAAGCAAAAAGAAGGGGTGATAATGGACGGCCTTGTCGAGTGCCCCTACTGATCCCAAAACTGGAAGAACGTAAGCCATCAGTTATAACAGCAGCAAGAGGGCCTGTATACAATAGCTTCACCCAACTAACAAATTTTTCACCCAGACCGAATTTAGATAATGTATAAAACAAGTAAGGCCACTCAACTCGATCAAACGCCTTTTCTGCGTCCATTGAGACAACAAGACTGTCCATTTTCTGCTCATGTGAAAACTGAATAATATTTAATAGTCTACGAATACTATTTCCAGAGTTACGTCCCTTAATAAAACCAGTTTGATCTTCTTTAATAAGTTGAGGGAGTAAGTCTTCAAGCCTTTTAGCAAGAATTTTAGAAAGAATTTTGAAATCACAATTTAATAGGGATATTGGCCTATAAGAGGCACAATCTTCTGGTTGTTTTCCCTTTTTAAGTAACAGAGAAATATTAGCTTCCCGTAAGGAAGGAGGTAGAATACAATTCTCTAATGAATAATTAAACATTTCTAAAAGAGGATCTACCAAAACATCTTGAAACTCTGAATAAAATTCAGAACTTAGTCCATCTGGACCAGGGGCTTTCCCAGTGTGCAAACTCCCGATTGCTGATAACACCTCCTCCTATAAAATAGGACCATTAAGAGCAAGCTTCTGATCCTCCAATATAGAAGGTAACTCTATTTTAGAAAAAAACACATCCATAAGGCTTAGTGAGTAACATGGGGACTCTGCTTTATATAGTGTTTTAAAAAAATTAACAAATGTATTGTTAATTATTGTAACATCAGAAGAAGAATGCCACTGATCATCCTTGATTGAAGATATCATTTGTGAGTCTGCTTTTTTCTTAGTAAGATAAGCCAGGTATTTCCCTGGCTTATCACCATGTTCAAAGAGCCTTTGCTTAGCGAACCTAACTTTTCTCTCAGCAAAACTTATATGCAAGGACTCTAAAGCAGAAGGTAAAGCAGTAATTTCCTTTAATTTTGCCGACTTCGGATTTTGAACATAATCACTCTCTGCTCGTTTAAGTTTTGTATCTAGAATGTTCTTCTGTTCTATTTGCCTCCGCCTCTTACTAGAGGTGTAAGAAATTACAAGACCTCTTGAAAAATCGTTTCCCATAGCAGAGACTTATCTTCTGTAGAAGGAGAATTGATAGCAAAAAATGATTGGAATTCTGACATAAAATAAGAACAGAATTTGCTATCCTTAAGAATAAAAGGGTTAAATCTCCAATACCTCGTTTGATTAAAAGGACTCTGCAACTTTAAATGTAAAAAAACAGGAGCATGATCTGAAATTATAATTTTTCCAATAGTGCTGTAATCTATAAATTGTAACAGTCCCTTAGGAACAAAGAAAAAGTCTATTCTTGTGTGGCAACAATGTTGTTTAGAATAAAATGTAAATTCTTTATCAGCTGGATGCTGTGCACGCCATACATCAACAAAATCCAAATCTTCACATAAAGAATTAATCAATTTAGCCTGAAATGAGGGAGTCAAACCTGAAGGTAATTTGTCCATAAGTGGGTTCAGTTGACAGTTAAAATCTCCTCCCACAATAGAACGAGTGACCTTGAATTCCAACAATTTGACAAATGCATTTGTTAAAAATTCACATTGATGACCAGGGGGAAAATATACATTCATAATGGCGATTTCTTCGTCTTGCAGCAAACCCTTCACAATCACATAACGCCCATTTTTATCTTTGATACAATTTATCAGCCTGAAAGGTAAAGATTTTTTTAACAAAATGGCCACTCCTCTACTCCTCGATGTAAATGAGGAGAAAAAGACATGACTAAAGCCCAGCTGTTGCAATTTAAGATGTTCTTTATCATCAAGATGAGTTTCTTGTAAAAGGGCTATATCAACATTCTCCTTTTTAAGCAATGTGAGAATTGACTTCCTCTTCACGGGTGTATGTATCCCATTAACGTTCCAGGAACAAATTTTAAGCATACTAACTGACATGTTTTATAATAAGGGAGAAAAAGAAGAAGAAACAAAAAAAATCCTGACAAAAATGTTTCCTATAGCAGAAATACAGTCCCATGTTAACATCAAAGGTGAGCTGAAAAGTGCAAGACAAAAACAACAACAACAATAAACACGTAACTATAATACAAGAAACAGTACCAACTGTACTCAAATTAGAACCAGTCATTACTCTGAAATGGTTCAAAAAACGCAATTCAGTGTAAAAGGGACCCTGAATGACAAAAGAAAGTTGGTTACCCCGTACCGCTGACAGACCTGCGGACCTTAAACGCACACAGCATGTCCATGTGACAGAGGGCCTAACTTATCCAAAGCCAAAAAGAAGAAAAAGAAAAAGTGTATCTGTCTACATATTGTGGCGTACACATACCCAAGTCCTTTTCATTTCCAGCATGACGAATGAAAACATTCACAGGGATATTCCCTCCTGTGACGACAAGAATTTGTCCACCTCAATTGGATCCTGAAACACGTTGGTAGCTCCTCGATATGTGACTTTGAGAGATGCAGGATAAAGCTGTGCATAAGTGGCACCGGCTGCCTTCAGATGCTTCTTGACCTCATCAAATTGTTTGCGTTTACGCAAAACCGCGGCTGAGAAATCCTGAAAAATGTTCACCTTGGAGTTTCCGAACATCAAAGCCTTCTCACCGTTACCCAACTCTCTCGCTGCTGTGATGACCCATTCCTTGTCTACGTAGTTATGAAATCTCACCAAAACTGCCCTTGGATACGGGGATGCCGTCTTGAGAGCTCTGCCTGGAACGCGATGGGCTCGTTCAATCTTCATGCGGCCAGATTTTGTTTGAATGCCCAGGGAGTTCGGCAGCCAGGATTCGAAAAAATTAACAGGGCGATCACCTTCTGCATTCTCTGGGAGCCCAACAATACGTATGTTTTTCCTTTTCCCTCTGTTTTCCAAATCATCCACATGTTCTGTTAATTCCCGAACTCGTTTCGCTAGCGTCTCCAATTTACCCTCGAACGGGGCGGCAGCATCTTCCACCACGGAAATTCGATTCTCAGTTTCGGTGATTTGTTTTTCATGATCATTTAGCTTCTCGTTCTGTTGTTGCAAGAGCTGTGACAGTGGACTTAACTTTTCATCAATCAATTTCAAAATGTTTTCTGTGACTTCCTTAATAATCTGTCGTGGGCCTGGTTCGGAAACACTGATGCTAGCATCTGAACTAACAGTAGCATTATCTTCACACTGACGGTTATGCTCTGTCTCTGATTTGCTCGAATTTTTAGTGTTCCTTTGAGGCATGTTGGTCGATTGCTTCAAAAAGTAGGTGTCTAAACTCATAGCAAACTATGCAGCCAGCAACACAGAAAATAATGTGCTCCTCCGCCGAAATTAATGATAAATGAATGTAATAGCCCGCACCGTCTGAATAACACGACCGTTCTCTAAGCCGCCATCTTGGATCCCCGGCTTGTTTAGTTTTAAAGTAGACATGTCAAGCTTTCTATAGATATCTCTCTCATGTCTCTTTGTTGAGTATTCACAGAGTTACACTTCATTTTAGCACACATACTGATAAGACGCTCGGGAGAAACAGACACATAACTTCATAATCATACATCGCGTTGTGATTCGGAGATGCTCGTTGTTCTAAATAAAGTTGGTAATGAACCATCTTTTGTGGCCAACCGCTTTGAAAATCCTGCTGTACTCACCGAGATTAGAAAAATAGTCATCAGTGAAATGTTGTGAACACAACAAAAGGGATTTGTTGTACTGCTCTGGTATTGTGGTGAAAATGAATTTTAGCCATTGGTTCTTCTGATCTTCATTATTTGGCAGTGAAAATAAAACAAATTTGCCTTTACAATTAAAAAGAAAAAGTGTTCCTAGTGACATACATAGAGATGGGCAAAATATTTGAAATCTATAACGACTCGTTTCAGCGATTCAGAGTCGACTCCTTACTTTAGAAGCCAATAACTTTATAAATTGTGTACTTTTTGGTTTAATTATTTTCACATTGTTTACACAGATGGACAGCTACATCATACACTGTAATACAGGTAATTTTTGATTTCCCATCTGTGTGGCTCTTTAAACAAAAAAACAGGAAAAACAAACAAAAACAGTAGAAACACTGGAGAGCCAAGCACTGAAGCAATCATGTGCTGCGCCATCGAGAGCATATTTACTGCATCATATGACCAACCCATTATTGCTTCATTCTAAAGAGGTTTGGATAACTGTCCACAGAAAATGTAAGATTTCTCACATTTGTCAGCATTACTCATCAATATGGAATAATTCCTAGGTTAAGGTATGGAAAAATATCTGTTTTGGGGACAATGGTTTAGAAATGGAATATGTATTCTAAAGCATTTATTTAATGATGATAAGCTTTTATCTTACACTAATTTAAAATAAATTTTTTAATTTATTTCATTTCATTTAGTCAGGATCACTTCTGGAAATATTTACAGATTAGAAACTGTTTGGTGGCAAGGACTTCTATCAGACAAGATAAGAATGTTTAAGAAAAAATTTGGGAACTACCTAGACCCCTTCAAAAATCTTTTAAATGTTATCAGCTCAGTTTAAGGATTGGTGATAAGAACTGTGAATACTTGAGATTGATTTGGCAAAGAGACATTAATAATGACATAGATAATGCCACATAGAACTGCATTTTGTCCTACAGTGGAAGGTATTTAAAATAAGCAAGAGGCAAATTTATCCAGTATAAGGTATTAAATAGATATGATTATACACCAGTGTGACTTTTTACAATGGGTTGTCTGATTGATAATAAATGCTGGAAAGTAAAGAAGAAACTGGCACATACATTCATGCTTTCAGTGTCCGGGATGGAAGACAGAAATGCAAGTAACTATTTATTGACAAATATAAGTAAATATATATAATATATATAAGTAAATTTTTGGCAACTGGGGCAAGCCTTAGACAGGTGTTGATCAGCTTTAGCCTTGGTGTGGGGCCCCACTTGGAGTAGAGTCTTGAGGGCTCTAGTCCATGTGCGACAACACTTCTGGACAAAGGCGTGAATGGAGGGGACCGCGACGAAAAATAGGTGGCTGGTACCCTAAACTACACTCGAACTGCGATAGGCCCATCGATGACACTGGTAATGTATTGTGGGCGTACTCCACCATTGACAGTTGTTGGCTCCATGAGGAAGGATTCTTGGAGACCAAACATCACAACACCCTTTCCAAATCTTGGTTGGCTCTCTCGGTTTGACCATTGCTCTGGGGAAGAAACCCTGAGGACAGACTGACAGTCACTCCCAGCAATCTACAAAACACTTGCCAAAATTTGAACACAAACTGGGGTCCCCTGTAAGAAAACGCATCTGTTGGGAGGCCATGTAAGCATATGACGCGATCTACGATGATCAATGCGGTCTCCTGGCTGAGGGTAATTTGGGCAAGGGAATAAAGTGGGCTGCCTTCGTGAACTGGTCCACCACGTTCAAAACTACCATGTTGCCCTGGGAGGGAGGGCGGGAGGGCGGTAATAAAATCTAGCACAGTATGGGACCAGGGTCTCGAAGGGATTTGCAACAATTGAAATAACCCATCTGGGGATCGATTCGAAGTCTTACCAGTGGCACAAACCGAGCAAGCCAAAACAAACGTGTGAATGTTGCAAGCCATAAGCGGCCACCAGAATCATTGCTTGACCAAAAATTTAGTACTATTAACTCCTGGATGACAAGCCACATTGGAACAATGCCCCCACTGAATGATGTTGGACCGTAATCCCTCCGGCACAAATAAACGATTCAGTGGGCAACCGGGCGGAGGTGCTACCCCTTCTAAGGCCGTCTTGACCTTCGATTCAACCACCCATGTGGAGACAACTAGGGTCTTGGGTAAAATACACTCTGGAGTAGACGGGTGTTCAGAACGGTCAAAAATGCACAATAAAGAATCAGGTTTCATGTTTTTGGAACCCGGGTGATACAAGAGAGTGAAATCAAAATGACCGAAAAAAGTGCCCACCGAGCCTGCCTGGAGTTCAATCTTTTGGCGGTTCTAACATGTTTCAGATTCTTGTGATCAGTCCATACTATAAAAGGTACCCCTGAGCCTTCTAACCAGTAGCGCCATTCCTCCAATGGTGACTTGACTGCTAACAACTCTGTTACCAATGTCATGATTACATTCAGCAGGAGATAACTGATGGGACAAAAATGTGCAAGGGTGCATCTTGTCTTCTGTGGGAGAACGTTGGGATAGCACTGCACCTAACCCCACGTCAGATGCGTCAACCACCACCACGAACTGACATGATGGCTCAGGGGTAATTAAGATGGGGGTTGAATCAAAGCAATGTTTCAGTTTGGCAAACACAGCTTCGGCTGTGTCTGACCACCTGAACGTAGTTCTGGGGGAGGTCAAGGTGGTCAGAGGTGTGGCTAGTTGGCTGAAGTTGCGAATCATAGCTTTATCCTTCTCATGATCCATAGGCATTCACTCAGTCGAAACAATGTACCCCAGAAAAGGAACAGACTGTGCATGAAAAACACAGTTCTCCACCTTGACACAAAGCCCATTCTCTAGCAACCTCTCAAGCACTCTTCAGATGTGCTGCACTTGTTCCTGAAGAGAAGAGGGGAAAAATCAATATTTCATCCAGATGGAGATATGTGACCCGTCATGGAAACCAGTGACACAAGTCGGCAGCACCACTTTCGAGCAAAATGAGAAAGAAGCGGGGGTTTTTTTCCAAAATTGGTGATTTTCGTTATTTTGCAGAATCTGTTAGTTGAGATCACGAAGAAGCCTCTCCGTGTTTGAGATAGCAGTATTGATATATTTAAAAGCGTGCATTTTGACGTTGAAATCTGCTTGTTTTTCGGAGATTGCTAGCACACAGTAGGGGCGTGTCATTGTCTGTGTGTATTTCCATACTGGATAAGCCGGCTTTTGTTTCTTTTGTTATTGCCCCCGCCCTCCGAGGGAACCGTTGCCGTTACACTGAAAATGTTTTGAAGTAGTTCTTCGACAAGCCGGATGCTTATGAACAAGCGCTCACTGATTCTGAAGACGATCTGAGCGACGATGAAAGCAGCATAATAAGACTGTATAATATCCCTAAACTACAACTGAGCAAAGATGAGGAAGAATGTATTGGACTGGCGTCAGACAAGTTGGACCGTAAGATATCAGAGGCTATATCGATAGTAACATTTGATGGGGATAAAGACAGAGAAATGGGGAAAATCCGTAACTTTGACTGTAAATTCCACATGAGGAGAAAAGAGAACTCTCTGCATGGGAGACAGTCCTGTAGCCAGAAGCTTTCTACAGACATTATGTACAACATATGGCTGGATTCTTTAGCTTCAGAAAAAGAGTGGCAGGACATGCAAATTATTGGACATTTAGAGGCAGACGCACAGTGCAAACTTCGGAGATGGTTACATCCACAAAGAAGACCCCGACAAAGAGAAAGTGTGCCCGAACGACTTATTTCATTGGAGGCATCGAGATCTGCAAGAATACTTTTCTGTTTCTTATGGGGTGAGTTTCCATAAACATCAAAGTTTGTCGTTTTGTGTTCATTCTAAGAACACGTACACATTATCTATCTCATGTTTAGTCCATGTTTAGACTTTCTCATATCTACCTATTGTTATTAGCTAGCTCAGGACTGTCGTTTTAATTGTAATCGTTAGCATCGTATCACTTGCCAAAAACCGCCATTACTATAATAGCCTTTTAGATGGTGTAAGGACGAAAGAACCTGAGATACTTTGAGCTCCTGAGAAACAGACAATACAAACATACACAGGCATCTTCGAGACACCCCGCAGAGTGGAGGAGCAGGAGACCTCCTCCCCTTCTGGCCATTTGTTTCATTTTAAATCCCTTCACCCATTCTTCCTTCTACTCAGTCTGCTCAAAATGATTACATGAAAATGTCAATGCAAGTGAACTAACACTCATGTTTAGTATCATTGGAAATGTCTCAGTGCAACTGGTACAATGGTCTCACTCTCACAAAAGTAGATTAGAAGATAATACAGATCTGAAGAGTCAGGAGATATCTTGATTACTGTGATGGGAGTGTCCTTTCCTAGGGCCCTCCATGTAAATTACCCCCTGTTCCCATTGAGTTGTAAAACCACCCAGGCTTGGGACCTGAGGTAATGCAAATTCCAATTGTTAGTTTCTGTCTTCATCTCGGGGGATGTTTGTCTTGGTCTGAGGTATTTAAATGATTGCAGCAAGAGGATCAGGGCGATTTCTGTAGCCAGAAAGCCCGTAGTGTGTTGTGTGTCTCTTCACTTCATACTATGTATTTTCTAAGGTCAGGTATGCATATTTTACTTTTAGATTCATCTTTGAGAATTTGATGTTTTGTATTGATATGATTTGATGTGTTTCAATTGGATATGTAATTGGCAAAATACATATCTACCTGACTGTAAATAAATTGTTACATTTTGATTCTATTCTGTCTTACTCTGTAATAATTGACTAGTAGATTACATTGTATCCTTGTTAGCAACATGAGCACCCGAATGAATGAGTTAATATAAAAATAGAGTTAACTAGAATAATCAAATGTCAGAAGAATATTAATTAAAAAGGCATACAACCAATTTGCATTTCAACCTAAATTCGAGGTCATACTAAAATGGAGTCAGATTAAATAATAAAATGGAGTCAGATTTGAGTTTAACCTAAACTGAATAACTTTACGCGCTGAAAGACAGAACACGCAGGAAACCTTCATCCAGCACCGGATACCTTCCTTGGGCCGAGTGTCTGGACCTTACAATGGTATTTATAAAAAGATAAAACTCACATATTTCAGCCTATAAATCATTTTTATAAAAGTCAAAAAATATAAATTACTGACATTTACAATGCACATTCTCCTTTATTATTAATAGTATGCGGTCCGATTTTTCCCGTTGTGTCTGTCGTTGCTATGCAACCATGCAGCTTTACAGGGGGTATGGCTTATCTAAATGAAATATAAATGAGCCCTATTGTCACTCCCAACAGGTAAGAACAGGTGAGAACTGCACAATGTTTAGAGGCCATTTTTCACCCTTTTGAGCTTGTTTGAGTGCCTACCTTCAAATGGCCACAACTTTTCCAAATATTATCAGATTTCCATGTGTTACACATCGTTGGAAAGCTTGGAGACTACACTTTCAGAATCTGTGAACAACTCAAAATGCCCCAGAACCGACTTGTGTCCCTACTTTCTGTGATTGGTCACATATATGAACCGATCGACCATATCTCGCAGCACATTGTTGACTAATGCCTGGAAGACCTCTGGGGAGTTGGACAAAACGAAAGGCATGACCAAATATTCAAAGTGCCCCCTGGGGGTGTTAAAAGCGGTCTTTCATTCATCACCCTTCCTAATACGGACCAAATTATAAGCATTACATTAATCCAATTTTGTGAAGATCGACACTCCCTGCAACCTCTCGAAGGCTGAAGACATCAAGAGCAAAGGATAAGTATTCCATACAGTGATGCTGTTCAGTCCCCGGTAATCAATACAAGGTCGCAGATATCCGTCCTTCTTCCCCACAAAAAAGAACCCCTCCCGCGCTGGAGAAGAGGAAGGGAGGATAGCTAGAGAATCACAAATATATTTCTCCATAGCCTTCTGTAACGGGGTCCTACTATTGTGTAAAACTCTATGAATTCTATATTAATAAATTCTAAATCACTGGGAATGCTTTTGGACCAGAATCAGAAGATAAGGATCGTCTCACTGGAGCAAAGGTAAGTGATATGTGAAAAATAATGTATTGTTCTGATTGGTTATTCGTTGACTTCAGTCATTCTCTTTTAAATTGGCAATGAAAGTGAAAAAAAGTGAAAGTGAAGTGACATTCAGCCAAGTATGGTGACCCATACTCAGAATTTGTGCTCTGCATTTAACCCATCCGAAATGCACACACACAGAGCAGAGAACACACACACACACACATACACTGTGAGCACACACCCGGAGCAGTGGGCAGCCATTTATGCTGCGGCGCCCAGGGAGCAGTTGGGGGTTCGATGCCTTGCTCAAGGGCACCTAAGTCGTGGTATTGAAGGTGGAGAGAGAACTGTACATGCACTCCCCCCACCCACAATTCCATCCGGCCCGAGACTAGAACCCACAACCCTTCGATTGGGAGTCCAACCCTCTAACCATTAGGCCACGACTTCCCCATGAATGAAATGACAGAATCAAAATACCATATAAAAACATCAGAATAACAAAAGGAATAAGAAAAATTCAAAATCCCCAAATCAAGGTTCAGATTCAGAAAACAGAAATTAATAATAATTTCCACACATTCAATTTCAAAATCATTTTTTCAGTTTTCCCGTTAAAACTCAGTCTTAATGTTTAGTTGAGTTTCAGTTAAAGATCAGTGTCTATCTCAAATTCAAAAATATAAAGCAATGTTCATCAAAAGTGGAAAAATTTAATCCAGGAGAGGGAAAAAAATAGATCCACTGAAGATCCAGGCAAAAAAAAAATCTTGGAGAAGAAAAAAACTCAAAGCTAAAAAAATCAAAAATAGTTTGATCCTACCAGTTCAGCAGATTTCACTCTCTTTTCTCTGTTTCAGGTACGAGTTGGTGGAATGGCTCGCCAGTCCAAACCAGAATATGAATATTCGGCAAGGACAGATTCAGGAACACAAGCCAAGGAAAGGTATAAATCAGAAAACAAGAATAAATGTGTTTCTCCCCGGAAAAGATGTTGATTAATTCTCTTGCGTCCGTTTCATCACGACCTCGTTCTAACATCAGTTAACATTCAAAAAATTATATACATCAATGGTTTATACTTCAAACTTGATAATCATCTAGATTTGATTACTCAAATGATTCTTATTACATTTATCATTCGCAACTGCGTCTGCTCTCGTTCAAGTTCGCTATCGTTCTGATTGCTTGTGCACTATCTTTTGCAGGGGGGCAGGACTAACCTTTCACCTCACTACTCAACTTTAGCGATTTCCTTTTTCTAGATTTATAATATAATGTAAATTAACTTCAATCTGCATTTTCATATAAATACTAAAGATATATTAATGAAAATTAAAATATTTATTAATTACTAGATTAGTGATTAGTGATCTGGGTTACACTTCCTTTCCGGAACAGAAAGCAAATATAATTTGCCTTTAGGCGGAGACTTACCTGACAGTAAATCCATGGCATAGTCACAGTGACGATGTGGAGGAAGAGAAGCAGCACGAGACTTACTGAACACTTCCTTCAGGTTGAGATACTCCACGGGCACGTCAAGTCAAGTCAAGTCACCTTTATTTATATAGCGCTTTAAACAAAATACATTGTGTCAAAGCAACTGAACAACATTCATTAGGAAAACAGTGTGTCAATAATGCAAAATGATAGTCAAAGGCAGTTCATCATTGAATTCAGTTATGTCATCTCTGTTCAGTTAAATAGAGTCTGTGCATTTATTTGCAATCAAGTCAATGATATCACTGTAGATGAAGTGACCCCAACTAAGCAAGCCAGAGGTGACAGCGGCAAGGAACCGAAACTCCATCGGTGACAGAATGGAGAAAAAAACCTTGGGAGAAACCAGGCTCAGTTGGGGGTCAGTTCTCCTCTGACCAGACGAAACCAGTAGTTCAATTCCTGTCAGATTGTGCAGAAGAATCATCTGTTTCCTGTGGTCTTGTCCTGGTGGTCCTCTGAGACAAGGTATTTACAGGGGATCTGTATCTGGGGCTCTAGTTGTCCTGGTCTCCGCTGTCTTTCAGGGATGTAGAGGTCCTTGCTGATCCACCATCTGGTCTGGATACGTACTGGATCCGGGCGACTGCAGTGACCCTCTGATCTGGTTACAGACTGGATCTGGTGGCTACGGTGACCTCGGAATAAGAGAGAAACAGACTAATATTAGCGTAGATGCCATTCTTCTAATGATGTAGCAAGTACATAGGGTGTTATGGGAAGTGTTCCCGGTTCCGGTTTACCTAATTAATGCAGCCTAAAAATCCTTTAACGGATTTGGGTTTTAAAATCATATTAGTATGTTATGTGTACGACAGGTTAAAGAGATGGGTCTTTAATCTAGATTTAAACTACAAGAGTGTATCTGCCTCCCGAACAATGTTAGGTAGGTTATTCCAGAGTTTAGGCGCCAAACAGGAAAAAGATCTGATGCCCGCAGTTGATTTTGATATTCTAGGTATTATCAAATTAGACAAATCCACTGCTTCCTCCTGAAACACTGACACACAAACAGATGGACAAGCAAACACAACACAAGACTCATGACACTTATTTCTCCAGGCCAAGACAGATCACAGTTGCCAGTCCACTTTAGGGTTGTGACAGATGTGCAAAGGGTGTCCAAAACTACTATGGGTGCAAGAGGAGAGTCTAATATATAAAAAGAGATGATCTCTGAGTGGTTGCCTGACATGATGAGGTTAGTCTCTCCAGTGGTGAGTGAAATGGTAGGAAGTTCTTGGCCGTTGAGGGTGTGTACAGCCTTTTGTGTGATGGTCCATGAAATTACCTTCAGCCCCGAAGTCCAGAAGTGCTTGACAGTCGTGGGTGTGTGCTGACTATCTCAGTCTTACCAGGAGGAGCATAGATGTGGATGAGGTCTTCTCGGTGAAGATCCCACCCGATAGTAGCCTCATACTTACTATTGGGATTGGCCTTTTACCGGACAGTTGTTAGTGTAATGGCCTGATCCACCGCAGTAGAGGCAAGGCCCTGGGATCTCCAACTTTCCTTCTCCTCCCAGGAAAGCCAAGCTCACCCTACCTCAGAATCAGAATCAGAATCAGAATCAGAATGAGCTTTATTGCCAGGTATGTTTACACATACGAGGAATTTGTTTTCGTGACAGAAGCTCTGCAGTACAACAGAATGACAGCGACAGAACATAAAACACATAATAAAAGAATAAAAAATACAAATATGCAGACAGTGAATGACAATATACAAATGACAATTGTAGGCAGGTATATTACAAAGTGAAGTTATGTATGTACATATATATTGTGTGCAAAATTAAGTGTATACTAAGTATGTGTGTTAGATAAATAAAGTGTATGTGTATATAAATATAAAGTGTAGTGTGTTCGCCATTATTGTCAGCTGTTCATAAGATGGATTGCCTGAGGGAAGAAACTGGTCCTGTGTCTGGTCGTTCTAGTGCTCAGTGCTCTGTAGCGTCGACCAGATGGCAACAGTTCAAAGAGGGAGTGTGCTGGATGTGAGGGGTCCAGAGTGATTTTGACAGCCCTTTTTCTCACTCTGGATAAGTACAGTTCTTGAATAGATGGGAGAGTTGAACCGATGATTCGCTCAGCAGTCCGGACTACCCTCTGTAGTCTTCTGAGGTCAGATTTAGAAGCTGAGCTGAACCAGACAGTTACTGAAGTGCAGAGGATGGATTCAATGATGGTGGAGTAGAACTGTTTTAGCAGCTCCTGTGGCAGGTTAAACTTCCTCAGCTGGCGGAGAAAGTACAACCTCTGCTGGGCCTTTTTTACGATGGAGTCAATGTGAATGTCCCACTTCAGGTCCTGAGAGATGGTGGTTCCCAGGAACCTGAATGACTCCACTGCAGTCACAGGGCTGTTCATGATGGTGAGTGGGGGGAGTGCAGGGGGGTTTCTCCTGAAGTCCACGATCATCTCCACTGTTTTGAGCGTGTTAAGCTCCAGGTTGTTGAGACTGCACCAGACAGCCAGCTCTTTTACCTCCTGTCTGTAAGCAGACTCGTCACCGTCCTGAATGAGGCCGATGAGTGTGGTGTCATCTGCAAACTTCAGGAGCTTGACAGAGGGGTCCTTAGATGTGCAATCGTTGGTGTAGAGGGAGAAGAGCAGTGGGGAGAGAACGCAGCCCTGGGGAGCTCCGGTGCTGATTGTACGGGTGCTGGATGTGTATTTTCCCAGCCTCACTAGCTGCTGCCTGTCTGTCAGGAAGCTGTTGATCCACTGACAGACGGAGGTGGGCACGGAGAGCTGATTTAGTTTGGGCAGGAGGAGGTTTGGGATGATCGTGTTGAAGGCCGAGCTGAAGTCCACAAACAGGATCCTCACATAAGTCCCCGGTCTGTCTAGGTGTTGCAGAACATAATGCAGTCCAATGTTTACTGCATCGTCCACAGACCTGTTTGCTCTGTAGGCAAACTGAAGAGGATCCAGCAAGGGTCCAGTGATGTCCTTCAGGTGGGCCAGCACCAGTTTTTCAAATGACTTCATGACTACAGACGTTAGAGCCACAGGCCTGTAGTCATTTAGTCCTGTAATTTTGGGTTTCTTAGGGATGGGGATGATGGTGGAACGTTTGAGGCATGAAGGGACTTCGCACAGCTCCAGCGATCTGTTGAAGATCTGTGTGAAGATGGGGGCCAGCTGGTCAGCACAGGATTTCAGACAGGCTGGTGTAACACAATCTGGGCCTGGTGCTTTTTTCCTTTTCTGCTTCCGGAAGACCTGGCGCACCGCATCCTCGCTGATCTGAATTGCAGGTGTGGGGGAGAGGGGGGATGCAGGAGGTGAGAATGGTGAGAGTGCTTGATTGGAAAGGTGTTCAGGATGGGTTGCAGGAGGTTTTAATGGTGTGAACGGTAGTTTGGAGAGGCATTCAGGGCTGGTTGCAGGAGTTGTGAAGGGTGTGAATGGTTGTGTGGGGAGGCGTTCAGGGCAGGTGATGGGTGTTCTTTCAAACCTGCAGTAAAACTCGTTCAGATCGTCTGCCAGTCGTTGATTCTCTACGGTGCTGGGGGGTGGTGTCTTGTAATTGGTGATCTTCTTTAGACTTTTCCACACTGATGCGGAGTCGTTGGAAGTGAACTGAGTCCTTATTTTTTCAGAATAATTCCTCTTTGCCACTTTGATCTCCTTTTCCAATGTGTATTTAGCCTGTTTATACAAGACATTGTCCCCCTTCACGTAAGCATCTTCTTTGGCCTGACGGAGCTGTCTGAGTTTTGCACTGAACCACGGTTTGTCATTATTGTAAATTAGTTGAGTCTTTGTAGGAATACACATATCCTCACAGAAACTGATATATGATGTTACGGTCTCTGTGAGTTCATCCAGATCGGTGGCAGCAGCTTCAAAAACACTCCAATCAGTGAGGTCAAAACAAGATTGTAAATCCTGCTCTGCTTCATTAGTCCATCTTTTTACAGTCCTTGATACAGGTTTAGCTGATTTTAGTTTCTGCCTGTAGGACGGTATAAGATGAACCAGAAGGTGATCAGAACGTCCCAAAGCTGCTCGTGGAACAGAGTGAAATGCATCCTTTATTGTGGTGTAACAGTGATCCAATATATTACTGTCTCTTGTGGGACATGTAACATGCTGTCTGTATTTTGGCAGTTCACGGGAGAGATTGGCTTTATTAAAGTCCCCGAGAATGATTAAAACAGAGTCCGGGTGTTGTTGTTCTGTGTATGTGATCTGATCAGCGAGTTTCTGTAAAGCTGAGCTCACATGCGCTTGAGGATGGATGTAAACACTGACCAGAATGAACGAGTGAAACTCCCGCGGCGAATAGAACGGCTTGCAGTTAATGAAGAGTGTTTCGAGATTTGAGCAGCACGTCTTCTTTAACACAGTTACATCTGTACACCACCGTTCATTGATGTAAAAGCATGTCCCGCCACCGCGCGATTTCCCAGTGGATTCTGATTCACGATCCGCTCTAAACAGCTGAAATCCCGGCAGATGGAGCGCGCTGTCCGGTATGGTGTCATTCAGCCAGGTTTCCGTGAAACACAGAGCAGCAGAGTGTGTGAAATCCTTATTTGTCCGAGAAAGCAGAAGGAGTTCGTCCGTTTTGTTGGGTAGAGAGCGGAGATTTGCCAGATGGATGCTAGGCAACGGCGTTCGAAATCCGCGCTTCCTGAGTCTGACGAGCGCTCCCGCTCGCTTCCCCCGTCTGCGCGTCCTGAAGCGCTTGATCAGTGCCGCCGCTCCTCCGATAACAACGTTCACTAAAACATCTGAATAATTGAAATCCGGTAAAACATCTTGTGGTGCGTTCTGCCGAATGTTCAGCAGTTCTTCCCTGGTGAAACTGATGGCAGGAATATAACTAAAGACAGGACAAACTAACAAAAACACAAAAACATATGCGGAGCTCGTCACGGAGGCAGCCATCCTGTATCGGCGCCAGCATGGGCTGCATGGGCTTGTGATCGTAGACGGGACTGACTGCGTCCCCGCCACTGATTCGTGGACCAGCAGCTCCTCTAGGAGTATGACTGGGCAGGGTCCATCGCTCATCTTGGGACAGTCGTGCATGTAGTCTCAGAGCCAACTCAATAAGTCCAATAAGAGTTGTCAAAAGATCCAAGGCTTAGATCTCTCTCTGGGTGCAGTCAGCCAACCCATGTAGGAACATGTCCCACTTGCCCTCCTCATTCCATTGACACTCTACCGCTAAAGTTCTGAACTCGATGGAGAAGAAACCGATCTCTCTCCATGTCGCAGGTCCACAAGCATTCTGGCCACCTCTCTCCCGGCGATGGCCTGATCAAAAACAGGTCTCATTTCAGCGGCAAGCATCTGGAATGAGATGCAGCATGGCTTGTCAACACAAATGCGACCTTGGCTCATTCAGTGTTGAAGGTTCTGGGTTGGAGAGAAAACTGCATAGAGCATCATGTTAGAAAAGCTAGGTTCACCGGAATATGGCTCTGGAACTTGAATGCGGGGCTCCGACTGGGAGGGGCTCTCTGAGGGGGGGGCGTCCGGCATGGGCGGCGCAGTGGAAGCTCGCAGGAGTTGTAACACCTGCGCCACCAAAGCCTGTATGGCGCGACCCGTGTTGCTGAGATTCTTCTCCTGGGAATCCATTCGACAGATGCTGGTGTTAAGAAATTCCACTAGGGATGAAGATGGGTTATTCGCTGTCTCCATCAGGTGGTCAGATCGTTCTGTCAGGGATAGAAGACAGGAAGCAAAATGCAAGTAACTTTTTATTGACAGAAATATATATTAGTAAATCTTCGGCTGATGGCAGGTGGCGCAGGGACCTCGATGGACAGCACTGGGCAGGTTAGATGGTAAGTAGTGTACACTGGTGAAAGGTAGTGATAGATCCTGGTGATGACACCTGAACAACGATCTGAGAGATGAGAAATGGATGAATATTTGTAGGTGAGAAGATTAGCTGCAGCTGGCGTCGTGAGTGAGAACTGCTGGCCACTGATCAGGTTATGATGGCGGTCACGCCCACTCACAACACGTAACAACATAAACATGAGACAAGCAGGAAACAATGCATTCATGAACTGTGACACTCAGGCAATGTTCAAAGAGTCAACATTTTGGGGAAATTGTTGAAATATCTTGGTAGATGTTTAGGATTTGATTTTCCATTTTCATCAAGGATTTGTCTTTTAGGAGATAAATCTGAAATTCCTCAGATTAAATATAAAGAGTTTTCCCTTGTTACTGTAGGTGTAATCACGGAAAGATACTCAATGTCCTTCACTTAAAATGTGAATTGAATTTATGATAGAATATGTATCATATGAAAAAAATGTTAGCTAAAGTGAATGAAAATCACATGGATGTTGACGTGGGAGAATTTTAATCAGATTATTACTTCAGGCATGGATCTAATATCCTTTGAAGTATGATTTTGCTTACCCTGTTTTGCATTTAAATGTCATCTCTATTATTATTATTGTTATTTATTATAATTACTTTTGTCTGTGCTGTTTTGTATACAGTGTATTTATTTATTTAATTTTGTACTGGTATGTGTTGTTATATACAAAAGAAAACCAATAAAAAATTCATTTTCATAAATAAAAATAAAAAGTCTAAGGTCAAGTCAGGTCACCTTCATTTGTACAGCACTTTATACAGTTTTGATAGTGTGAAAGTAGCTTTACAGTGTCAAACAGCAAACTAGTTTGTCAATAATTCTCAAGTATCAAGTCTCAGTAGTATGATATGTAGGGATGCACCGAAATGAAAATTCTTGGCCGAAACCGAAAAAGAGAAAACCAAGGGCGAAAACCGAAACCGAAACACCGAAAGAAATTATGCCAATTATTAGTACCATTGCATTTATTGCTATGACCGTGTACTAACTTTACTAAAATTAAGACATTGCAATTGCATAAATTAATATTAAAGTTGCAAAGATAATTACAATTACATAACTTAAAAACATAAAAATACATAATTACAAATGATGCAAATATTTATTAAGCACATTGCAACAATGCACAGTACAAAATAAAATTCAAACAAAAAATTTATCCCACTCATGTGTATATTTAATAATAATGTACAGGCCTACTGGCCTGCAGAAAGGTTTTAAAATGAACAGTTCTCTCGTAAAAACAAAGTGCATTTAGGTGAAGTGCATTTTAAATTTTTCTATGTAGGACTAGAAAGTGCATTACCTCTCCAGTTGGCAAGACTGTTATCACTTCTGGGGATGGGGACTTCAGACAGATAACCATCTAGCTGTTGAGCAGTTGAGCTTGTCATCTGCCTGACATTTGAGAAATATTTGAGAGAGTGTATTTAAATAGGGCCAGGGCATAAATAAACATTTTTATCAAATTAAAGCAGAAATCTAGCAGAAAATCTAGCATAAATATGGCTACAATCTTATATAATGTATCTATATATGTTTGTGTGTGTGTGTGTGTGTGTGTGTGTGTATATATATATATATATATATATATATATATATATATATATATATATATATATATATATATATATATATAGTAGCCTAAGAACAAAATAGCCAACGTATTATTATTATTTGAGGATCTGTCTCCTGCGCTTGGCGCTTCTCCGCCTTAATGCGGGTTCTCCGCATCCAGCGCGGCCTGGATCATTTCTCGTGCGCGCTGCCTTATTTCCGCATCCAAGTAATGGTCTTTATAACGCGGATCAAGCACATTCGCGATGAGGTGCAGAGGATCCGACAAGATCTCAGTGAGACGTGTGCTAACAGACTCTATAAGACTGTACTTTTCTTTGTTTTTACTTCATGGTCCGTCTTAATCTCTTTGTTAGGAGACGCTTTAGTGCTGCGAATAAAGGAGTAAGAAGAGAGAGAATGTTCCCACTGGTGTTAAGTGAATGTCGCGGGGAGCTCGTGGTCTGCGCTATTCAGGTGCACGTGCAGGTCACAGTTTCTGTTTGCGTCATCACAACATTTCGGCCGTGTTGTTTCGGTGATAAAAGTCTATCGGCCGAAAACCGAAAAGGCCATTTTCGGCCGAAAATTTTCGGTGGCCGAAATTTCGGTGCATCCCTAATGATATGGTCTAAATCACACAAACATGCCAAATATTAAAAATAAAATGATTACAGTATACAAAAAATATTATTGTGTAGGCTACATAAATATAAAAAATGTAATGATAGATAGTCATTGCGTGTATTAGAACTAGGCTACCTATTTGCAATTCAGCATATTACTACTTATAATGATGAATGAAATTGGCTAATTAATTGAACAATCGTGCCAGTACACTACATTAAATGACTCATTGCGCAGAGCTTTGGTGGATTCCTGCCAGTGTTAATTTCGTTGACTAAATATTTTCGTCATTATTTTCGTCATGAATATATTTTTGCGGACGAAAACGAAACGAAAACTAAAAAATAAGTCACTGATGGAGACTAAAACTATGACTAAATTGATTGACATTATCGTCAACGAATAAAGGACGAGACGAAAATAGAATGTGACGAAAATCCGATGGGAGAGATGCGAGGAATCACCAAAAGAACCGGCAAAACGGAACAGGCGAGACTGCATGAGAGAAGAGAACCAATCCGAGCCTGACTTATTGAGACGTGAGGCGAAGGTATTAAGTTTTTGACTGAGCTCCCGGGAAGATGGCATTCGAAGAGGTGATGTCTAAAAGAGCGACAAAATGTCCACAGCTGGGAGAAAAAGAAGGGGAGACTTGTGGGCTCACTTCACGTGTGATGACGAACAAAACAAAACCGTGTCAAGCGTGCGGAGCGATCATTCGTGGCAAGAACACAACCAATTTGAAAATACATTTACAGTCGAGCCACTCTGACATTTTCTCAAAGGTAAATTCACAACGATGTTGAAAAGTACTGTAAAATAGCCCCTTCCTCAAGTTAGATGAGAGCACCATACTAATACGTAAAATTATGACATACATTTGATTAATTCTAATGTTTAGTATATTTTATAATGTTCTACTTGTTGACAATATCACAAATATTTATAGATTAGTGATGTGAAACGTCAATGACCAGCAATATTGTGGTATTTAAAACATACAATATTGCTATAGACAAATGAATACCTTATAAAATCTTGTACTTTTTTTATCCACCTAGCTGCCAACTTATTAAATATTTACTTTAAATTAAAAATGTTTGCACTTATTTTTCAGCTCAGCTGTAAGCTTTAAGGTCCTGGATCTAACTTTATTTTTCTTTTATTGATGGTCAATTGGCAGCTAGTAATTGTTTACATTATCATGACAGTGTTTGTTGCTGCATAAAAGCTTTTGAATTGAAATAAAGACACAGTTGTGTTGTAATAAAGTTGAATTTGTGTTTTATATATTTTGGTTAAGTTTGTTTCCTATACCAGCAGTAAAAAATTGTCTAGTAAATCGATTATTGATTTTAGTCTTATTTTGGTCGACTAAAATACCAAGCAATTTTAGTCGACTAAAATAAGACAAAAATTAAAACAAATCAGATGACTAAAACTTGACTAAAACTAAAAATAATTATAGTCAAAAGACTAAGAATTAAACTAAATAAAAAATTTGTGTAAAAATTAACACTGATTCCTGCTTGTCCTGTAGATGATCTGCTCGTGCGCGAAGAAGATTGGTTTCTTCGACTGAGAAATGTTCAGCTATTACGCCAACAAATTCCACCATTTAAATAGCGATTCCACCATGGCGTGAGCTCATCTCGCTCTTAAAGGGAATGGGAGATGAATGTTACGCCCATTACTCATTAAGAGAATAGGGACAACCCATTTCAAAAATGCACCCTGGCGCACGGACCATTTTTCCGTTGTTAAAATAGCAAAAGCGGATTTGGACACGCCCTGAGTGTACCTGCGCCATGCGCTTTCCACCTTACATTTAGATTGTGAAAATAGGGCCCTCAGTCTCTAGTGTGATATCTAGGTGAAAGAGTCTCTATATGCGGAGAATTAACTGAAGAGAAAATAACTTTGCACCAGTCTTCTGCAGGCCAATCCTTGTATGTCCTGGAGTATTTTAGTATTTCCTTGGCTTCTTTGGTGGCCTTCTTGACACCTGGCTGCTGTCAACACCAGGTTCTCATACCATCCTGCTGCCATTCCTGAGAAAAGATCTGCCTCCCTGGAGACACGATTCCATAGCTGACCCCTCAGGAGGAGACAGTCCTGGCATTTGCTGGACACTCTGGGACATCCTGAAGACTTCTTCACTGCAGTTGAACCTCTCTCCTTGAAGTTCTTGATTCGGTAAAGCAATTTCTTTGCATGTGAGACCATTTCAATGCAAAGCAACGATGGCTGCATGTGTTTCTTTTGAGGTATCTATTGTTAACAAGAACACAATGATTGGAAGCGCTTCATCGCTCCTTTTATAGCAATCAGTCAGCTCTTACAGTCTAATTGGTATTTAGTGATTTTACCTGACTAGTACTCATCCACACTTTCACATATGCTGCAGATATCATTAGTCAATTCATGTTAGCTGGTTTTTTGTGTCAGGATCAAAGAACAGTGAGATTATTCTAATTTTTAATTTTTTTGGAAAGTTCATTTTTTTGACTAATGAAGCTTTTAGCAATATTTAGAATACAACTGATCACTCTACACAATAATCTAGAAACAATGTGAATGAACACCACAACAGCTTAAGCAGCAAACCTCGCAAAACACAAAATGTATGTCACTGCCAAGACTTTTGGCCATTAATGTATACTTTAACAGTCGAGTGCTTAACATTCTTATGAATATCAAGAGTAAACTTGCCATCACTTTTGGAAGTGGTAAAGTGTAGTTAAAAAGCATCACATAGATTTGTGTGTGATCCAGCATTCCTTATATAGTTTGTACAGACAGGGTATTTAATACCTAAGCCTGTTGCTTGGCTCTGGATCAGCTGTGTTCTTCATGCTTCTGGTGTACAGTTGCAGCACTTTAGCAGCTCAAGCATTTTTACTAATAAGTCATATCAAAGAAGGCTGTGCTCTGTGCATGGCTGACACTGTTTTCACCTAATGAGTTTGTTGACTGAACTGGCAACTCAAACTAAATATGACCTAGCACATCTGATATGACACCCTACAGAGCCCCTAAAGGCATGGTGTTGAAAAGAATTTATTAAAAAGTTATTTGCATCCCCTTGCTGTTTACTTTACACCTTGCAGTGGTTCAAACAGCTCAGACAGCAAATCTGGTGAACAGTTTATGAATAAAATATCCTACACAGAGGAAAGCAGATGTGACCAGAAAATAAATGGAACACGCAAATTTGTGCCTGATAGTTTGTTTTGTGTGTGTCCATCCTTTCAAGTCAAGTCTGCTTTATTGTCAATTCTTCCACTTGTACAGTACATACATATCAAGAATTTAAACTGTGTTACTCTCAGACCCATGGTGCATACAGATAACACTAACAGTAGAGCATAAAGATACAGATAGATACAGTTTAAATATAAAGTACAGCTATACAAATAAGGGCATGTTACAAAAATAAAAATTATTATAAAAATAAAACGGTTAAAAAAAGCAGTACAAGGCACATGGTATATAGAAAGCAAAGCAGTGAAGAAAACAAACAGTCCAGATAAAATGATTGTAGTGTAGAGTCTGTTTCATTATCTTTTTATCCTACAGTAAATCAACATGCACATTCCTTACAGACTGGAAATTAACTTGCACTTTTACATGACAGAATGATAAATGAGGTATAATGTTGACAGCTTTGTCCAATAGTGAGGGGTTAAATGGAGATGCATTTAATTGTAGCAGCAAAAGGGAGCTACATTCCTTCTTTAATTTCTTCAAGACCCTGAATCTGCTTTTGGCAGAAGTGAGAATGTTCATGGAATAACATAGGGCTTACTTGAGAAACACAAGAAGCCAGCAGACCATATAAGTTCTGGAAAATGTCTCACCCTTTACAGCTGTTTGCTTGAGCTTGCGTAATGTTAATATACATTTAAAAATAGATCAAGGCTGCGTCAATGTTCTTCTGCCGTATCTGAAGCAGTGATGGAAAAGAGATCATGTAAGATCCAGTGAGATGTGTGTTTTGCTTTTTGTTTTGTCTGAAGAACTGTAGAGTAAATTCCCATTCAATGCTATTCATCCTACCTTAGTGTGTGTTTGGAAACACACGGCTACTGCATTTAAATTAAACCAAAGACAAAACGTATTTGACAAATGCATAATAATAGGTAATAGAAAAGCATAAAAACGATTAAGTGATATAAATATTATGTATTAACTGGCATGCAAATTAGCACTGTACATTGATACAAACACATGTCCTAGATGATGTGATTGTCAATGTGAGTTTATTTGGTACTGAAAAAAATGTTGAAACTAAAACTGTAAAAATAAATGAATAAATAAAATGACAGAAACCTAACTCATGTTTTCATTTGTATTAATTATTTTCAGCACTGCTGTTGTAATTCTGTTCATTGGTGGTATGGATAGTTGGAGAAGGCAAAAATATATTTAAATAAAGTTCTAGGGTGAGATTTACAGATACTAAAAATAAGAAATGTTTTTGTTAAGGAATGTAGAGAACAAGATCTGATCTTAAACTCCTAAACATAACCCTTGCTGGGTACAGACCTGATGGTCTTAATGTATTTAATCTTTATTTAAGCCACAGAAAATAACAAGTGTAACACAGGACTTTAAAAGGTTATGGAATAGGAATCTGTTTTCAGCTCCTAATTCAGATGGAGTAACTCAATGCAATAATTGTGTGCAATAAATATAGGAAAAAGACAAATGGCACAAGTCAGGAAGATTGTTTAGAAAGCAGTCTATTGTGGTTGAAGTGATGGTTCTAATAAATTTGAAACGAGGAGTCAAATCTAGAGTTTTAGCTAAATGCAGTATACACAAGACTAGATAATGATCTTAGATATCATCGCTCTGCTGCAGAATTTCAACGTCATTAACATCAATTCCATCTGATAATATTTTGAAGTGCAGCAAAATGGCTATCAGAAGGAGAGCTAGTAGAAGGAGTTTGTGACTGAGGCAAAGGTACAGGTTTGCTTTTAAATTCTTGTTTTTCTTTTCGACCCATCTGATGCAATTAAATATCACGATCAGTCTCCACCTCTATCATGTGCAATTTAACCAGCATTGTTTGATGCTCTTGTTTTTTAATCATTAAATCAAGTTATTTCATCTTTAACGGCAGCTTTCGTCGACAGAAGGTTCTACCGCAGGAACACCAGGAGGGCCATTATCCGACACAGCTCCCTCTGCTATGTCAGGCGACACCTCCTCCCTGCCCCAGAGGGTTCTGGTACAATTCCCATTTCTTCTAGTTTATCGCGCAGTTCTTGCTTGATAACATGTTTCGCTGCTTTTGTTCAAACAGTAATATTAAAAAGGTTAGCAATCAAAATTAAATCCGCTTTCCTACAATGCTCAAAAACTTCTGTGGTAGGAGAGAGAGTGGACTTAATCAAGTCAAAGTCCATCATACCACCACAGTTTCCTCGCCATACCAAAAAACAACTGCCAAACAGCTTATGAAGAAAAAAGTAGACTTACCCACGAATGAGTGACTAAACACTATTATTAATGGGAACGGACGAGCCCCCATTTGTTACGTTCTCCTCCCAGTCTAGGGGTCAGCAGGGGAGGTAACATAGAAAAAGAAGATATATAAAAACAAAAAGGGGGTAACAAAAAAAGTAGAATTATGTGGATTCAACTGCCAATACCTAGAATTTCATACATCAACTCCCAATATATATATATACCAGTGATGCGCAGTTTGATCCGAAATGAGCGGGTGCCTGCGGTCACCCGTGGTTACGAGTCATCCAAAAATTATTTTTATGATATTCGGGTTGTGGTTGGTCGAGTCATTTGAAATACAGATGCCAATTAAACCTTTGTAATTTATATAGTACTAGACACAAATCTGAAATACATAGGCCTACACTTTGGCTGAATAACTGGCGCGAATAGAGTGACCACCTGTCCCGCTTTACGTTGTACTGTATAGCAATTTTACCCTTTGTCCCGCCTCAGACAAATTGAGCATCTGTCCCCCATTTTCATTCGACCCTGCCTAATAAATAAAGGGATACGTCCATAGGCGTACTGTTAACTTATGTCCAATAGTTCAGAGGAGAGCAATAAAAGCGTTAGTCGATAGGCTGAGTCATACATCAATCAAACTGTTGACTGGTGGACAAACGCCTCCTCAACATTCAACCATCTCAAATTGGAGAGCGCACGCGCTGTATGGTCAGGTTATTTCCTAGCATTTCCTACACGTTTTTAGGCATGATATGTGAACGGCCTAAGTAGTCATGGCCAGTGTGGCCAAGAAAAAGAGAAAATGCACTTTTAATAGCATTTTATGCAAAAAAGGTTTTTCTGTGGGTGAAGAATACAACGTGAGTGACATGGTGCATGTGAGTACCTCCCGTGGGCAGAGTATGCACAGAACTCACTGACTCATTCATCAACAGGTCTGACCCCTTTCCAGTGCATCCTCGGATACCAACCCACTATGTTCCTGTGGTCTTGCAAACCATCATCACTCCCTGCTGTGGATGACTGGATTCGTCGTAGCGAGAGGGTTTGGGACAGCGCTCACGTCCGCCTCCAACGAGCTGTCAGAGTACAGGAACTCCAGGATAACAAGCAACGTCAGCCACACCCTCCCTACCAACCAGGAGAACGGGTCTGGCTCTCTACACAGGATCTCAAGTTGTGGCTACCAAGTAGGAAGCTCAGCCCAAGGTATGTTGGTCCTTTCAAAATTCTACAAAGATTCAATTAAGTCACGTACCAATTAGAGCTTCCTGCTAATTACCATATCTCTCTTCCATGTCTCTGAAACTGGTCAACCCAGATGCTGACCCCAATCATGAGACTCTAGATCGCCGCCACTGGACATTGATGGAGCGCCGGCCTACAAGGTCAAGCTGTCACTCGACTCTAGAAGGAGAGGGGGTCAGCTCCAATATTTGGTAGACTGGGAGGGCTATGGACCTGAGGAGAGGTCATGGGTAGCCGCCAGCGACATTCTGGATCCGTCTCTCAGGGAGGACTTCCATCGAGCCAGACCCGATCGACCAGCACCACGACCACGGGGACGTCCGCACCGAGTGCCAGGAGGCACTCATAGGGAGGGGGATTCTGTAACCCCACGCCACAGCTGGAGCTCTCACCTGAGTATTGACTGTTCACCACTACCTCTGCTTCTACAGTCATTTCCTGTTTGAGACTATTTAACATGAGTCAGCATGTTACTTCACTGTGAAGTATTGCCAGTTTACCTGCCTTACCGACTGTTTTCCTTGTGATTATTCTGACTGCCTGTTTATTTACGATTCTGCCTGTTTCCTTGTTCACGTCTCTTGGAATGCCCCATTGGATTTACTGCATGATTGGACTGATGTTTGTGTTTGACCTGTTTGCCTGCCTACTCGTCAGAGGAGAACTGGCCCCCCAACTGAGCCTGGTTTCTCCCAAGGTTTTTATCCCCTTTCTGTCACCGATGGAGATTCGGTTCCTTGCTGCTGTCGCCTCTGGCTTTGCTTAGTTGGGGTCACTTAATCTACAGCAATATCATTGACCTGATTGTAAATAAATATCTGGTGAAAGAGTCTCTATGTGCTGAGAATTAACTGACCTCTGTGACTTGAGGCAGCTAGCAAACGGTCGGTTTAGCCAGTCTGTCTGCTTCCTGACCTGGGCCCCAGTTAGTCAAGTAAGACTATATGCCATATCTCTAGAGAGAAGAGTGGCGCCACCCCAGGAGGAATGAAAACCATCTCTTTTCAACAGGTCAGGCCTGCCCCAAAAGCTCGTCCAATTGTCTATGAAACCTATGTTATTCTGTGGGCACCACTTCAACATCCAGACATTGAGTGATGACAATCTGCTATGCATCTCATCACCACGGTAAGCAGGGAGGGGACCAGAGCATATTACAGTGTCTGACATTGTGCTTGCAAGTTCACACACCTCTTTAAAGTTATTTTTAGTGATCTCTGACTGGTGAAGTCGAACATCATTAGCTCCAGCATGAATAACAATCTTACTGTATTTACGTTAAGCATTAGCCAGCACTTTTAAATTTGCCAAGATGTCAGGCGCTCTGGCTCCTGTAAACATTTGACTATGGTGGCTGGTGTCTCTATATTCACGTTCCGTACAATAGAATCACCAATAACTAGAGCACTTTCATCAGGTTTCTCAGTGAGTGCATCACTGAGTGGGGAGAACCTGTTTAATCTTTTGAACAGAAGAGCTGTGTTTTGACCCACGACTACGCTGCCTCACCATCACCCAGTTGCCCTGCTGCAGGGGCTCTGTTTCCTGAACCGAACAATATACAGGAATCCCTGAGCTAGACGCATCATGACAGAGAAGAGAAGTGGTCTAAGAACTGCGAATTGGACACCTCACCTCTCCAAGATACTTTGAAGGACCTATCTGATAGGTAAGACTCAAACCAGTGAAGTGTGGTTCCTGAGATGCCATTTGCCAGTGGGGTTGATAGGAGGATCTGGTGGTTAACCGTGTCAAAAGCAGCGGACAGATCAAGCAGGATAAGTACTGAAGATTTGGATTCTGCTCTTGCCAGTCTTAGAGCTTCAACAACTGAGAGCAAGGCAGTCTCAGTTGAATGTCCACTTCTGAAGCCAGATTGGTTGCTGTCAAAAAGGTGGTTGTATGTGAGAAATGTAGAGACTTGGTTGTACACAGCTCGTTCAAGTGTCTTTGCAATGAAAGGAAGAAGGGAAACTGGTCTGTAGTTCTCTAAAAGAGATGGGTTGAGGTTGGGTTTCTTAAGTAGTGGAGTTATACGAGCCTGTCTAAATGATGAGGGAAAAACACCAGTGTGGAGGGAAGTGTTGATGATGTGAGTGAGTGCAGGTACAACTGCAGGAGAAATGGCTTGAAGGAGATGAGATGGAATAGGATCAAGCGGGCAAGTAGTAGGATGATTAGAAAGGATGAGTTTTGAGACTTCTGCCTCAGAGAGTGAAGAGAAGGATGTAAATGAGTGTAAATTTGCTGGTGATATGAGCTTGACTGATTGTGGTGTGGAAAATTGTACCCTGAGGTTTTAATTTTATAAATGAAAAATGTGGCAAAGTTTTCAGCTAATAGAGATGAAGCAGGAGGGGGAGGAGGAGGACAAAGAAGTGAGGAAAATGTTTTGAAAAGCATGCGAGAGATGAATTGTTAATTTTGTTATGGTAGTATGTCCTTTTAGCAGAGGAGACATTAGCAGAGAAAGAAGATAGTAGTGACTGATACACATAAAGGTCAGTAGTATTTTTGGACTTGCGCCACACCCTTTCAGAAGCTCTAAGCTTAGAACGTGTTCGCGTAGAACATCAGATAACCAAGGGGCAGAAGGGGTGTTACGGGTTGGCCTGGAAGATAAAGGGCAAACAGTGTCTAAACAAGATGCAAGAGTTGAGCAGAATCAGTAGCACTGTTAGCATCCAAAGATGCAAACAGTTTAGGGAAGGAAGTGAAGATGAAACCATTGCAGATAGCCGGGAGGGTGAAAGTGTGCGTAGGTTACGTCGAAAGATGACATGTGGAGGGGTAAGTGATGTGTCAGGGATCATGTTGAGGTTAAGCGTGAGGAGGAAGTGATCCGACGTGTGCAGTGGAGTAACCAGAACATGATCAGTAGAGCAGTTTCGTGTATAAATAAGGTCCAGTTGGTTGCCTGATTTGTGAGTAGCAGAAGTTGACACTCAGTTGAGGTCAAAAGAGGCAAGGAGAGAGTGGAAATCAGCAAACAGAGGTTTATCTAGATGGATGTTGAAATCTCCAAGCATAACTAGGGGAGTACCATCCTCAGAAAAGGTTGAGAGCAACACATCTAATTCATCCAAAAAGTTACCCAGTGGTCCTGAGGGTCGATAGACAACTACAAAATGTATTTTAAGAGGGTACGTAACAGTAACTGAATGAGATTCAAAGGAGCTGTTGATACCCAAAGATGGTAAAGGATTAAATTTCCAATCATTAGAGATGAGCAGACCAGTACCTCCACCTCTTCCAGTCAAACGGGGGGAGTGGGAAAATGAGAAATTATTGGAGAATGCTGCAGGTGTAGCAGTGTCCTCTGGTTTGATCCAGGTCTCTGTTAGGGCCATGATATTAAGCTTTGAATGACTAATAATAGAAGTAATGAAATCGGTTTTGTTTACAGCAGACTGGCAATTCCAGAGACCAATAGATAAAGAAAGTAGTGTATTAACAGATATAGGCAAAGTGAGCAAGTTGTTAAGATTGCACTGTCTACATTGTGTGATGTGTGGTTTGCGAGTGGTAATGATAGTAGGGATCTGGAAACACATAGTAAGGTTTGGTTATAAACAAAAAACAACTGAAACAGAAATGAAACAAGGAGAGGGAAAAAGAGATGGAGTCGCATGGTAGAGTCAATGGTCTTTACACTCTTTGGTCTTCACACGAGGAGGGCTTAACTGGAGGGCTGCCGTGGTATACTAACCTTATTTTATACCCGACAAAATGGAAATTGAATTCAACTGAGCGCACTTTACTGTTTATCACAACCAAGGTCTAAGCAAGCGCACAACATATGCGATAGAGTACGAGACCTTATGTTGCATAGGTATCAACATATAATATACACTCTCGTTTAGATCATCAGAAGATCAATTCATAGATACTAAACATGGTAAGATTACATGAACGAGTGGTTTATATCATACGCATGCATAAAACAGAATATAAAACAAAAAGACAATATACAAGAACATTAACAACATACACAATGACCTGAAGTATATGTGTATTCATTCAAAGAAGGGTTTTTCTATGAATTAATTAAATAAGAGTACATTATTTTTTTATAGCAGTATGTTTCAGAGAGAACTCAGCAGGAGGAAGATCCTCTCCACATACTTTCAGGTCGCAAAAGTCTTGTTGAGGGGCGTGGTTGCCATGGTTAACCAGGGGTCTGGAGTCATTCGAAGAACACACACACCCGGAGCGGTGAACACACACACACACACACACACACACACACACACATCGTGAACACACACCCGGAGCAGTGAACACACACACACACACACAAACACACACAGACACACTGTGAACACACACCTGGAGCAGTGTTCACACACACACACTGTGAACACACACCTGGAGCAGTGAACACACATACACACACACACACACACACACACACACACACACACACACTGTGAACACACACCCGGAGCAGTGAACACACACACACGCACACACACACACACACAAACACACACAGACACACTGTGAACACACACCCGGAGCAGTGTTCACACACACACACACACACACACACACACACACACTGTGAACACACACCTGGAGCAGTGGGCAACTGGGGGTTCAGTAGGTGCGTTCCATTTGACAGGGTCCCTACGCAGTGTTCACTGCTCCCTACTCCCTGAGCACGGTATATCAGTTGAAGTGCACTTGACAATAACCGCTCATTTGGAACGGACTGCAAACGTCATCAAAGAAAGTCACCGATGGGGTGGCGCAGATTATGACATAAATATATAAGACTACATTCATGTTTTATTTTTTATTTACAATCACATTTAAAATATGTACACTCTACAATAAAAAACATTGAGTACTATATAATGAAAAACTAATGTTTATTATACACTTTAATTGACAATTGCTGCTATTAACAGAATTGAAGCCCTGCTGTCATGCAAATATGAAAATAAACTTTTATTTGGTTAACTGTATGGCCTATATGTGTTTTTAATAAATGGTCATATAATTGCATAGCGGTCTCGTGCGCCTTCTTCCCGCGCACAGCTGTATAGTAAACACTGAGGTAAATAAAGTAAATTAAAGAAAAATGGCAGAGCCTCGTCTGCTTCTAGTCACTTTTAAGACCGCGAAGACGGCCGTTCTGACTGGTGATGTCGTGCTGCGCGCAATGACAGTTGGGGGATAATCGCTCTCCACTTCCTGTGAAGTGATGTATCGATATTCCCTTATTCTCTGTGCCGTGCTCAGTGCCCTTCGAACTAAACATGTTCACTCCCTTCGGATTGGAATCTCACTTAAGATGGCGGAATACCTTGTGAAGACCACTTCGCAGTACACTTACGGTCGAACGGAACGCACCTAGTGTCTTGCTCAAGGGCACTTTAGCCATGAGTATTGAGGGTGGAAGAGAGCGCTGTTCATTCACCCCCCCGCCCACAACTCCTGCCTAAATGCTACATTTGAATACTATTTAAAGTATATTACAATGAATACTCTGGAAGGTACATTGGTTTGTCTGCAACATTTGAGCTGTAAATAAATTGATAAACACACAGTGAACAGAACGCATGTTTATGCAGAATTACACAAGCCAGAATGATTCAGGTTACATTAAGTTTTTTGTTCTTCAGAAGAGGAACATTTTGTATTTAAAGGGGTACACTGTGTTTTCTGACTTTTTTATTAATCTATAAGAAATTTGACATAAGTACATAGTAGTTAAACATCTAAAATGGAGTGTAACCTTGTTTTATAATAGGCCATAGTACACTAAAAAAATATTTGATGAGTAACACAAAATATAAGATATATTGGAAATAGATCTCATTCATCATAATTTAGAAAATTTGATACATATTTTCAGGTATTTATAGACTCGGAAAACACCTTATTTTGATGGTCCCCCTATAGATAGTCTATTGATTGTCTGCTGACTATAACTTACTTCACAAGTACTTATCTACTTACTCTTATCAGGGTAGTATCTGTAGATTGTCTATTGAATGTTTGTAGCAATCATTACACTGTATGTAACATGTAAACTGTTATTAAACATTCTGTCAGTTAAGTGTTACCAATGTGTTATCAATTTAGGTTGTAGATGTTCAACAGCGTATTTGTAGACATGCAACTAATCCTCAACAGGTTCTCAATAGTACTTTAAATAGTCAGCATGTAGATATTAACCAATGTATCAACAGACTTTCAGTTAACATGCAGTTGTCTATAAGTAGCAACACAACATCATTTCAAATGAACCTCAAGTATAAATCTGGTTAGTTATACTTGATCTTTTGCTTTGGAAAGGATTTTCAAAAGTACTCTACTAACTGTTTGTTGCATATAAATTACCTTTCAGTAAACTGTCATTTTACTTTGAGGTAAATTCATATATTCATCTGTTGCCACATTTGGCCCATCAAAATGAAGTGAAAATCTAAGAAATGCTGATGAATGACTCTTAAAAGGCCAGCATCACAGGTTAAAGTCAGTTGATTTTCAGCAGACAGTCAATAGACAGTAAGTACCGACACTGATGAGTATTTGGTTTAAGATTAAGAAAATAACAGTACCACAGTAAAATTACATATCTGCCAAATGGGAAATAAATACCAGAGTCATTAGTTTGTTCATTAAACTGCTTTTAATGAAATGCTGTAAAAAAAAAAAAAAATTACGAGAGATGACCAAACATGGATTCAAAAAAGATTTTGTTTTCAGTAAACTGCTTAGCCTAGAATGACAAAAAAAAGAGCTTTTTCAATAAAAAATTTTTTTCCCTACAGGTCACTGTAGGTAGGATCACTGCAAATAACATTTAACAAGGAAATATAAACATCCTCTCAGTGGACATAGCAAACCAAATTTTCTCTAACATTACTTATTTAGGCAAAAAGGCAAAAGTGAACCTTTTATTTTCATTGCAAGCACTTTTTTTTTACATCCCCCACAATGTGTTCTCTGCACTTCTCCGCGAACTCGGCTAGCTTCCCTGGGGTGAAGCTTATGCTGTTGAACTGGACCCTGTCTGCAAAGTACAGCTCCGCGATAGGGGCAAGCTGAGCCACTGCATTCCGAGAGACACCTTCATTTCTGAAGGCTTTGATCATGGTTGCACCTTGTCGCATAAGCTTCAAAAGCCTTTTGTATTGACGTATAACATCACGAAAATTGTTGGCTGAAAAACAATCAAATCAAACAAAAGTCAATACCTCAATAAGAGAGATCCCCCCTAAAAAAAATTGTAGAAAAGAGTTTAACCCATTTAACTTACTGTGAAAGAAATTTCATATTTAGTACGTGTGTGACCATCATATGACAGTAAAAGAGCACACACAATATTATTCTAATATGGAATGGTAAAGAGTTCTGGTACGTTAGCCTCCATATAAGGATAAAATATGAGGAACAAGTCTAAGAAGTCTAAGTTCACGCGACAACAGTGTTTTAGGTGCCTGAAAACACAAACTTTTGGAAACGGTTTTCAAAGTGCAAGTTTTTGAAAACGGTCTCTGTGTAAACAATATTTTACAGTGTGACAAAAAACATGAAGGATACAAAAAAGTTCTAGCTTCCCAAAATAACACTTTTGAACACAAAGTTGCTAGTCTAGTTGCTAGTCCTTCATCCAATCTGGACTAGCAACTAGATTAAAGACTCACAAGGTTTTTTACTCTGCACTGAACATTTTGAGGAATTATTTATATCGGTCCCACTTTATATTAGGTGTCTTTAAAGGGATACTCCACTTTTTTTGGAAATAGGCTCATTTTACAACTCCCCCAGAGTTAAACAGTTTTACCGTTTTCTAATCCATTCAGCGGAACTCTGGGTCTGGCGGTATCACTTTTAGCATAGCTTAGCATAGATCATTGAATCGGACAGGACCATTAGCATCTCTCTCAAAAAAATGACCAAAGAGTTTCGGTATTTTTCCTATTTAAAACTTGACTCTTCTGTAGTTATATCGTGTACATCGTTACATTTTTTTTTTGAGAGAGATGCTAATGGTCCTATATCCCATTCAATGATCTATGCTAAGCTATGCTAAAAGTGATACCGCCAGATCCAGAGTTCGGCTGAATGGATTATAAAACGGTAAAACTCAACTGTTTAACTCTGGGGGAGATGGAAAATGAGTCTATTTCCAAAAAAGTGGAGTATCCCTTTAACTATCCATCCATCCATCCATCATCTTCCGCTTATCCGGGGCCGGGTCGCGGGGGCAACAGTCTAAGCAGAGACGCCCAGACTTCCCTCTCCCTAGCCACTTCCTCCAGCTCTTCCGGGGGGACCCCGAGGCGTTCCCAGGCCAGCCGGGAGACATAGTCCCTCCAGCGTGTCCTAGGTCTTCCCCGGGGCCTCCTCCCGGTGAGACGTGCCTGGAACACCTCCCTGGGAAGGCGTCCAGGAGGCATCCGAAATAGATGCCCGAGCCACCTCAGCTGGCTCCTCTCGATGTGGAGGAGCAACGGCTCTACTCTGAGCTCCTCCCGAGTGACCGAGCTTCTCACCCTATCTCTAAGGGAGCGCCCAGCCACCCGACGGAGAAAGCTCATTTCGGCCGCCTGTATCCTTGAACTGTCACCTTATCGTGGTGGAGAGGTTTGAGTACCCGAATGATCCTGGGAGCTATGTTGTCTGGGGCTATATGCTCCTGGTAGGGTCTCCCAAGGCAAACAGGTCCTTGGTGACGGGCCAGACTAAGAACAGTTCATAAAACCCCTTATGGCAGATTTAAAATCAAGGACCGTGACGTCGCCCGGCATGGCGCAGCCGGGGCCCCACCCTGGAGCCAGGCCCGGGGTTGGGGCCCGTATGCGAGCGCCTGGTGGCCGGGCCTTCCCCCATGGGGTCCGGCCGGGCTTAGCCCGAAGGAGTGACGTGGGGCCGCCCTCCTGTGGGCTCACCACCTGCAGGAGGGAGCGTAAGGGGCCGGTGCATAGAGGATCGGGCGACAGTCGAAGGCGAGACCCCCGACGACCCGATCTCTGGACACGGAATCTGGCTTT
The DNA here is from genome assembly GCF_003368295.1 of Carassius auratus. Lineage (NCBI taxonomy): Eukaryota > Metazoa > Chordata > Actinopteri > Cypriniformes > Cyprinidae > Carassius > Carassius auratus. The sequence continues at coordinate 556,876 of NC_039270.1, forward strand.
AGGGACGTGGAATGTCACCTCCCTTTAACTAAGTACTTAAAAAATATTAATTGTTAGGTACAATGTACTTAATGAGTTTATGTTGCATTGTTAAACACTTTTGCTGCTATTGAGTTGGGACACAGGTAATATATATATAATGTATATATGAATATAATATATATATGTATTGTCATATGCTATTTTGTTTGTTTAAAATGGTTATTACAGTACTTGTCAGTGTAATACTGTGTAACCTAGTGAGTTTAATCACTCTGAACATATTTGGAACAAAATTATTTGACGGTTTACTAAATTATTTAAATTACTGTCTTTTCGCACACAAATATATCACGACTAATGTAAATGACTCAAGTCCTGGAATGTATCACATCACTCCTGCATCCTTTTTGAAGCTTGGAAGCTCCAGCCCCCCTTAATTTTAATTGCATGGAAATCAGCTTCCAGTAAGTAAAACAACTATCTCTATAAAAACTTTGTGTGAGCTGTGTTTACCTGGTTTTATCTTGTCATATTTATTCTTGTCCTTCCTCTTGTTCTTCTTATGTTTTTGCTTTTCTTTTCTTTTTTTTTTTTACGAGTCCCTTCTGAACTTGAACTTGAAGAGGAGTCATTACAAGATTCTTCTGTGACTGATGATTCTACATCAGTTGGTGTGTTCCCATCACTAGATAGGTCAACCCCGCCAGTGTCTTCATGTGCCACCGATGTTTTAGGAATCAGATCATCTGAAGGAGGAAATATAACAAATATTGCATCAAAATCAATACAAATGCAATATGCATTTTCAAGTTTCTTTTCCATTGTATGAAACATAAAAGGAAATTCAGGTGCACTATCTGAAACAGTGCTCAAAATAAATTTTAAGAATACAAATATGGAAACCACACATCTAAAATATATAATCTATACAATCCAATGTATATATTAGTGTAAAGATTATAAAATGAATGTTGAGCCGTTACTTTGCTGTGCTGAAAGCTCCACTACTTGTTGCCGAAGCTCACTGTTCAGGGCTTCGAACTCATTCACTTTATTTTGTAATACTTCCACCTTGTTCTGCCACATCAGTATTTCTTGTTTTATTGGCTTCATTGTATTCACTGGAGCTAAAACAACAACAAAAACACAGTGATAACACATTTATGTAGTTTACAGAGTTAACAGCATAATGGAGGAGTATATAAATATATTAAGAGAAAACAGATTTCCTATACATTGAAGGCCACAAATAAAACTAAAGAAACCAGTGTATCAAGTGTAAGAACTGCTATTTGCTAAATGATTACTGTTTGACAAATGACTTACCTTCACATTCATCCTCTAGACTTTCTAGTACGTTGCGTTTTTTACGGGTGTTGTAATGTGACATCTAATAATCAAAGAATAAATACATTAATAAACCATGTCACATACAGTAGCATGCATCCAATCAATGTTCAGGGTAAGACCAGGCCGATTGCATAAACAGTCTTTATGGTAAGAACTAGTCTGACTAACTAGCAGTCAGCCAAGGGCTCTTACTTTGGTCTTAGATTTGACCCAAATATTTATGCATTGACTTAAAATAGTTATAACAAGTCTTAAAAAATAGATGACTAACTTTTAATAACTAAGCAGTTTTTGCAACAGGCCCCAGTCTTCCTGACTAATGACTAAATGACAAAGTTTATTTTTAACACTTTATCATTGTTATATTTCGGATATACTTGTATGCAAAAAAAAAAACCAACAACAAAAAAACAAGAATTATGCTTTTAGGCATAAAAACTAGTTAACAAGTGATTACAACATATAACACAAATATGTTCTGTTTTATAGACACAAATGAAGCCGATCACTTTACACTTAATGACATTGTAAGTCAAAAACTAAATAAAAAACCTTTTTTCCACAGTTGTTAAGACGTCTGGAGCGTTACAGCGTTCGATCACACCGTGCAGGAGTTCAATTCAAATGGCTTTTCTGCCGTTAAGGAAGATCCATTGGGCGGTAAAACATTTTATGTAGTGTTCCTCAAGAGGGCGTTTGGCTGCAAAGAGTGTCGAATAATCTATTCGAGTCTGTTTTATATAACACTAAAATGTATAATCTTTTATAAACACTCACAATTTTATTTTCATTTACCAGACATACAAATCTAATAGAATAGAATAGAAAATCTGCCCTAGTAATCTTTAAAACATGATTAAATCAAAATTGTTTGAGTAATCGGAAATGACTGTGTGACTACAGCGCTGAGAAATGTACCAGTTACCTTGTGACATCGCCATCGGGACAGGAAAAAATACTAAATAATAACACAAATAAACCTTATTGCAATTAAATAATTGAATATTATAAAAACAAACACCATCAAGTTTATTATTTTATTTAAAATAATGTTTATTCCCAAAACAACTGGGCCGTAAAGTCCCGCCCATTTCCGGATTTGTCTGTTCAAAATTGCGCCATCAGAGCTCGATATATATTTTTAAAACATCTGAATTTGATACAATTCAGGTTATGAAGTTCGGGTTGGAGGGAAGAAATCAAACTTAGAAGGTAAAACAAGTAAAACGAATAGATGGACATTTAATCAACTGTATAGATGAGCACTTTATTAAGAGCACTCATTGAGAAAGTTTATGTGAGTGAAACGAACAAGTCACGTCTGAAATTAATAAAGTGGATGCAAAGAAAAAGATTACTCCATGGCAGAATGAAATGCAGGCGATGCAAGAAACGCATGAAAATAGTGACCTCTTCTTGTAAAGATGGTTAAATCTGGTAAGTATCTGATTATGTACTTATTTATGGAAATATCAGGCACGTAAGCCAGCTGAGAAATGTGTGTTTATTGAAGATAATAACGGGAAAAAAATTAAGTTTCCGTTCACATAAGCATTAATGCACAAAATTATATACTGTACAAATTATATACTGCATTACACTTTAGCTAATATTTTTTCTTTGCTACTTTTACAAAGTGTCACCCTCTTATAGTCCGTAACTACCAGAAATCATCCAATAAAATGCAAATACTTTTTTTTTTATTAAAATTGGTTAGTTTTAAAATATTGCTGGCCCACTGGTGTGTTAGATAAAGTGGGCCGGTGGGATTCAGGAAAAATGGGTGACCTTTAACCTTCAGTAATGATACTCAAATTCTTTAAATAAATGGACATTCACTGGTTATTTTATATTTGACATGTATAATCTACTTTTTAGAAATTTGAAGTGAGTGTGCATTACCTCCATTCACCCCTAAGGGGAAGATTAAAATAATTTTATTTTTCTACATTCAAATTGACAGACATTGTTCCAGAATTTAACCCACCTTTTCTGGAATTGTCACATTGTTAATGTTTCTGGTTAATTTATACAGAATTCACATTCATTGGTCATTTAAACTAAAAGTCCATGATGATGACAGTAAAAGAACATAATGGTGACAATGACAAGGTAGTTATCGAGCACCACAGGGCTTCTCAAACTAAATCAAAATAAATGAAATGAGATTATCTTGGTATCACAAACATACATATATTTATTATATATTTTTTGTAAGGTTTCTTAAAATGTCTCGGAGACGTTCCCACAGTTCTTCTGGATTTAGTCTGTCTCAGTTTTTTCTGTTTCTTCATGTAATCACAGACGGACTCAATGATGGTGAGATCAGAGCATACCGGCTGTTGTCAGATTCCTTGTGCATACACAAATCTCACTGGATTATTAATTTATGAATATGATTATTTAAATTAATGACAAAATTAATGTTAGGAAATGAAAACTGATATTTACCACTGAAACAATACAGCAAAAAATAAAAAAATAACTGGCTTAAAACTATTTAAAAAAAATAAAAAATGCTACCGTGTTTAAGAATGTTTTTTATATGATGAATACTTCTTATTTGCAGGCAGTGCAAGAAGTCATGTGGACGACACAGAAAAAGCATTAGGACCAAGTCCATTTTTTCCCATTCCCATGCAAGCCTTTTTAGTTGGATGAAGTATATACACAGGTAAGTTTATTGTCTGTGATCTCTAGTGCCTTTCCATCCAGAACAGTCTGCACATTACATTTTTGATTCTGTCCTTTTACAATAATATTGCATTGCATTATGTCTAGATTTTCACAGGGTCTCCATATGAGACAGGTGGATATGATGCTAGATAACATCTCAAATAGTAGTGCGACTCTGTCCAAGATGTCCATAAAATTGCGAAGTGTATGTGTGAGAAGTATGCGGAGGCTCAGGAAAAAAAGAGGACAAAAAGTTGGTGGTCTTAATATATGTGTACACACTGACGAAAGCAAGTTTCGCCACAGACGAAAAGTAAGCCTTGACCTAAAAAAAAAACATTTACTCTCTTCACATGTGGAAGTTTACACTGTAAAAAATTAAATCTTATTCAAATGGTCAATGACAGTCAGCTACGGCTCCCAAACAAAAAACGTAAAAATAAAGTAAAATATCCTAATTTAAGCATTTTATAAAAACTTTCCTTAAATGTTTTACAGAAAAAATGTTTTCAATAAAAAAAGACTGTCAGCAATCACTGTCAAATGACTGTTAGCAATGCTGCCATACAAAAACTGTAAAATTAATGTCAAATTTTCTAATGTAAAGTGCAAAAGACTATTACAGAAATATTCATGAAACTTTTTAACAGAAACAGTTTTTTCACATTTCCTGAATTTTTACAAGAAAACATTCACTATAAAAAGTGAATCTCTTGCAGTGAACTACATGCATGATTTACTGTGACTATACATCACTGCATCAGAAACTACACAGTTACTGTTTGTTAAATAAAGTAACACATAGACTAAACTCAGTGTTTCTCTGCTCATCCTGGACTGAAGCTCAGGCTCTACTCTTCAACACAATGGTGACACACAAAACAGATGATACTGAAACACTTTACATCCCAATAGAACATTAAACACCAGATCTCAGGATATCAGCATCTTCACTTATTACAATCCAGACTTTATTTATTTCATACTAACATTCTTATTGAGAATTAACAGAATTGATGTTTTATTGAAAATAATAAAGTTTGTACATGTACATATATACATATTTAATTTGTTTTGGCAATGAATCCAAGATAAACTCAGATGATGATCAGATGATGTTGGTCACTTTCAGTGATGATAGTCAACATGTAAAGGCCTGATTCACTGATACAACCTGAAGTCTAAGATCTGACCAAGTCATTAAATAATAGTTGTTAATTTTGCATGCCAATACTGGTGCAGATAATCCTGCAGTGCTGTGATACTCAGATAGATGAAGTTTATGAAGTCATCATACAGAAAATGTTTTGACAGGACCATATAGACTAACTGAGAAATCAAGAATCAGCATATAAATCACAACAATGGTGACAATGAGAAAAAAAAATTCTGATAAACTCTGAACTAGTCACAATACAAACTACAAAAGTCACAAAAAGGCTTTGTTGATTGTCACCATTGGTGAGATACATACGCTGATTCTTGATGTCTCTATACTCCTAAAAATAAAAACCTCAAAGCATTTTCTCTATAATATATATATATATCACGTCATAACTTTTCACATGACCCTTATAATATTGTGGCATCAGTATTATAACAATCTGATATTCTAAAATTATATATATATATATATAATTTAAGAATATCAGATTGTTATAATACTGATGCCACAATATTACAAGGGTCATGTGAAAAGTTATGACATGGATCATACACTTTGTATAAAACTAAAAGTCTCTCTATATATTATGTAACCTCAGCTAATATATTCAGAGATTTGACTTAAACTTATATCAGTGAATCAGATCACCACATGATAATTATAACATCTTAAATAAGTGACTAACATCTGATGAGATTTTCACCTGCATTTATTACCATAACAAATGTGATTCAAAAACACAGTTTAAACAGCAGTGAAAATAAATGTTTAAAACTCAAGGTTCATGAGCCTAGCTAATGCAAACACTGATCTCAATCATGGTGACATCAAATTTCTGTTAAAGTTTTTTGCACTTTATTTAAATTAGCATATGTTACTTTAATTTTATGGTTTTTGTTTGGCAGCTGCCAGTCATTTGACCCTGTTTTTACGATTTTTTTTTTGCAATGAAGGTATTTGATCATAATAATTCAGGAAATACTGGTGAAATAACAGTGTCTTTTCGGTTTATTTAAATTATTATTTTTTTTCTAAAAAATGTGAATTACTGGAATTTGTCATTAATGTCACAATACCTAAAATAAGAGCTGAATTTAAAATGAAAGAAAATGATCATCAAAAAAATCAGTTATTTTCTGTAAAATTATGATTTTTTTTACAGTGTAAAAAACACAATAAGTGTAATAACAAGATACAATATTGTTACATTGTTCGGTTACACGTAAGCGTGCAAAGTACTGTGTAATTCAAACAAATTTAGTTATAGGTATAGCGTACCTATAAGTACTTACATGTAAGTATAAGGGAACAAAATGTAATAAAGTGGTCACAACCACGAGAATTAATTATACTGTTAAGTATTTTAGAACTAAGGGGTACTTACTCTACTTACTATTATGATACAACCCTATGTTTGGGATAAATTTATCAAGAACATACACTGCGTATCTTTTTGTAATAAAAGTGTACCAATACATTAAAAAAATTACAGGGTACATATCTGTGCAATTATTATTATTTTTTCTAGCAAAAGTATTACAATTTAGTTTTAAATACTGGGGAAATACTCTTGTTCCATGTAGTTACAGGGTGAGTGTGACATTGTGGGCTTTAAATTAAAGTGGTGCTTGTTACCCTCTTTTTCCATGAAGTTACAGGGCAAGAACAATAAAAATACATACACAATCTAATATCACTGACTGGGAAACCTTTATTTGAAAAACAACTTAATTCAAAACAGATTCACAACACTTCTTATTCATTTAAAATGCAGTACACCCAGAAATACGTCCCCACAATTTACTCATATTTTACCCTCATGCCATCCGAGATGTATACGACTTTCCTTCTTCAGATTAACACAAATAAAGGTTTTTAGAAAAATGTATTATCTCTGGGAATACATATAATGCAAGCTCATGTGTTCCAAAAAGTTGGAGCATCAAACAGCACATACTGCAATAAATATGCGCATGCATGAGAGTTGAGATCACGCTTGATTTGACGTGAGCACGTCGGAAGTCGGATGCCATCAGTTGTTTTTTTATTTTTATATTGCTCACAACAAAATACAAACAATAACAGATAATAACAATGAGAAACAAACAAGACAGGAGGAAAGAGACTCCAGTTTTAGTGTGAGTTTCTCAAGCTTCACAATGTGTTTCACAACGTGCTTACATTTCCGTCAAACGTGAACTAGACTTTCATGCACACACTGGTGACAGTTTGTAGGAAGCGAAAAGTAAATTATGTAAAACATTTCTGCGTGTACTGCATTTTCTTTTAATATGTAATACAGAATAGCAAAATACATGGAATTCCTTCTTAAAATTCATTAGTGGAAAGGGGGAAGAGGAACAAGAGGAAGAAGAGGCCAAGCAAGAAAAATAAACCCAAGCGAGGCCAAGCAAGAAAAATTAGAAAAGGGCAAAACGTGCTTCTCTCTGTATTTGAAATAAAAATGTTATTTAAAAAAAATGTTTTATATGAATTAAGAAGTGTTGCAAATGTTTTGATGTTTTGAAATGTTGTTTTTCAAACAAAGGTTTCTGAATCAGTGATATTAGACTGTGTATGTATTTTTATTGTACTTATTCTGTTACTACTGTACATGGGACAAGAGGTTAACAAGCACCACTTACCCTGTAACTACATGGAACAAGAGTATTTCCCCAGTATTAAAAAAAAATGCAATAGTTTTAGTTTTACTTCCCTTGAAACATGTAAGCCAAATCTAAAACATCTGCACTTTTGCACTTTTACATCTGCGCTTTTTATCAACAACAAAAACAACAACAAAACAGTATAAATGCACAGACATGTACCCTGTAATTTTTAAATAGCCTTTATGTATTGGCACACTATTATTTATAAAATGTATGCATTGTATGTTCTCGCTAAATTGCTCCCAAATGTAATAGTAGAAAAAGTACCCCTTAGTTCTATAATAATTACAGTATAATATTTTTTTTCATTCTCCATGTTGTTACCCCTTTATTCCCAAACTTTACATATTGTTTCCTTATACTTAGATGTATGTACTTTATAGGTACACTATTATTACAGATAGTAATTAAACTATACATTTTCAGGTCAGCTGATAGGCCTACTACTAATCCAAAATGTAATTTACAGTATTTTACGTAGTACTTTCTGGGCTGTAATCTAAAGCGTTAAACGTAAAATACTGTAAATTGCATTTTGGATTAGTAGTAGGCCTATCAGCTGACCTGAAAATAGTTATTTTAAGGCTAGTGCTTTTGACTTTTAGAAAACAGGAGTGTCTGACATTAACTTCTTTAATTCTTTTTTCAGTATGCCAGAGGGCGTTATGGAGGTGCATGGAGAAGGAAAAGCTGGGTATTCGGAATGGTTGAGATTTTGCCTTCCCGAAAACCAGTGTTGCAGTTGGTGGACAAAAGGGACAAGACAACCCTTTTACCAATAATAGAGAAGCATGTGAAAAGAGGCAGCATCATTCATAGTGATGAGTGGCGTGCATACTCAACACTTTCAGAGAGAGGATACCAACACCACACAGTGAACCATAGCATTAATTTTGTCAATCCATTGACAGGGGTACACACACAAAACATTGAAAGGGCATGGGCAAACTTCAAAAGGGAAGTGTGGAGGTTGCGTGCAAACCGGTCAGAGAAGGCTTTCAAAAAACATCTAATATATATAGAATGGACTTATTGGTTAGGCAGGAGACACAGACAGGGAATTCTCGGAAGGCTTTTGCATGATATCAGTCAGTTCTATCACTGAAATGACTAAATGAAAAACTAAATGTTTTTCTTTCTTTTTTTGTTGTTGCTTAAATTCATGTTTATAACCCTAAAAAGGTTTTATGTTAACTTGTTAATACAAATATGTCAAGTTTTTTTAATTTACAGCATTTCATTAAAAGCAGTTTAATGAACAAACTAATGACTCTGGTATTTATTTCCCATTTGGCAGATATGTAATTTTACTGTGGTACTGTTATTTTCTTAATCTTAAACCAAATACTCATCAGTGTCGGTACTTACTGTCTATTGACTGTCTGCTGAAAATCAACTGACTTTAACCTGTGATGCTGGCCTTTTAAGAGTCATTCATCAGCATTTCTTAGATTTTCACTTCATTTTGATGGGCCAAATGTGGCAACAGATGAATATATGAATTTACCTCAAAGTAAAATGACAGTTTACTGAAAGGTAATTTATATGCAACAAACAGTTAGTAGAGTACTTTTGAAAATCCTTTCCAAAGCAAAAGATCAAGTATAACTAACCAGATTTATACTTGAGGTTCATTTGAAATGATGTTGTGTTGCTACTTATAGACAACTGCATGTTAACTGAAAGTCTGTTGATACATTGGTTAATATCTACATGCTGACTATTTAAAGTACTATTGAGAACCTGTTGAGGATTAGTTGCATGTCTACAAATACGCTGTTGAACATCTACAACCTAAATTGATAACACATTGGTAACACTTAACTGACAGAATGTTTAATAGCAGTTTACATGTTACATACAGTGTAATGATTGCTACAAACATTCAATAGACAATCTACAGATACTACCCTGATGAGAGTAAGTAGATAAGTACTTGTGAAGTAAGTTATAGTCAGCAGACAATCAATAGACTATCTATAGGGGGACCATCAAAATAAAGTGTTACCATAGACTCAAATAAAAAACTCAACAAACAAACTCGTTTCAAAACTGGATCCAGAATGACCTGCTTTATTAACCCATACACTTATTACTGTGAAATACAAATGTGGTTTAGAAATGTTCTAATCTAATTCATATCTGGTATAAAATGCTTTTATGTTTGTCACATAATTAGACCACATAAATTTTCAGTTGTTTTTCATGAATACATTAAACTCTGAATTTCAGTCAACTCTGTATGTATTTTAGACAGCAGCGGGTAAACAGAACTTTTATTATGGCGCGGCGATGTGACGTCACAAGTGTGCGCCGCACTCCTGCATCTGTTGTGAACATAGACAGTAAAAGAAATGGACACAGCAACCTGTCTGACAGATGTACATGTTCTAGTAGCTGTGCGTGCAAACTGCCTTCGTTAATCTTGCAGAGACGGCGAGCTTGAGCGGGGAGTTCTTTGGCGTGAGTGAGCAGGAGTAAGTATTCTGATTAATTATTTTGTATAGTATTTTAAAAAATATAATGACAGTACGCCATATTAAGTTAATTGCCTGTGAGCTTCTCCTCCTGTCTGTACGGTAATGCGACAGAGAGTTGAGTGGTTATGACGCAATCGTTAGCCTATTTTTTTACAAAAACTGTTTATATACGGAGTCTTTAAACGCCTCAGATGTAAAGTTATTCACTGTCAAAGTGATGCCAAAATGAATGGGAGTCAATGGGAACGCTAACGCAAGTGAAGTTCTGCTACAAGATGGCAGCCCCCAGCCGACTTCAACTTCCGGTCGACTTCCTTGCCGCCTGGTTGTGACTCGACTAGAGACAGGTCTGTGTTTAAAGCATCTTTAAACAACCTTCAATCATCTCGACAGGTTTAAAAGCGAAGGAAAATCAATAGTTTATTATTGACTGTAACATATTAATGCCTTATCTAGAATATATGAATGTAACTGTGTTAACACAAAAGTAACCTTTAATTTCTGAACATGAATTCAGTGATGGAGAAACTGAGCTGTTCAAACTCTGAATCAGGGCTGGGGAGTAATGAAATACATGTAACAGTGTTACGTATTTAAAATACAAAATATGACCGTGTTTCGTTATAATTACATTTTAAATGAGGAGTAAATTTTTGACATTAATAATCATTTAATGTTATTTATTAATTTAATACTTAAGTAAACAGTCTGGGGATTTTAATCAATAAGTCAACGGATTCTCTCTCTCGTGAAGCCAACAAGAAAGTGACTAAAACTGTAATTTATCGACTGACTGCAGAAGGGAGTCAGTCCCATAGACACCCCATGTTAAAATGCCCAACTTTACAGCAGGAAAAAACATGTTTACAGCCTTGTGCAAAAAGCTAATTTTGCCCTTTATGACAACTGTGAAGGGGGGGGGGGATTTTTTAAAAACTCATCCGTTTAAATTATATTAAGACTTAAAGTTCTGCATAATTAAGGGCGTGGCCACTTGAGTAACAGGTGGATTGCCGCTGCTGACAATGCGGTCGCGCTAGGTGGGCGTGGCTTCAGCAATCAGCTCCCGCCTTTTTGCCTATTTTCGATTATTCGGGAGAGTCATGCATTGACGCGCTGCCAAGATGGCAACGGCCCGCTTTGCACACTATGGCTGTGTCCAAATTCAGGGTCTGCATCCTCCTTAGGATCCTTTCTACCCGGTTGAAGGAGGAGGGGTCCTCCGATGACCGCAAAAACCGGAAGTCGGTGTTTGTGAATTTGGACAGCCTTCCCTTCTTTCAGTTCCCTCCCTTACCCGTTGCTCATATCCTGTTGCCTAGCAACCGTGACAGCGCTAAGCAAGACTCAGCTCATCGTTCTCTCCCCGTAGCTTTATAAACACTTCTGTCTGCTCTTTCGTCCTTAGAAGCATTAAAAACAGCTTCAATCACTAACAAATAAGCTGTGTGTAAGGGGATATTCACACAGGCAGTAAGGAAGAAGCTAGTTTACGAAAGTAATCATTTTTTTTATTATTTTACATATAAACGTACAAACGTAAAAAAAAAAAAAAAATGCTTAACGCTAAAACAAAATTCCTAACTAGACAACCACTGAAAATATGTGTTTTTGAAAAGCCAGTTTTTAAAAAAACTTTGAAACATTGAAATTAATACTCCTCCCCCACTCCTCTACCGCTCGCTTCGTCCTGCCGTAAAAAAAAATTATGGGATAGGTAGGACGAGAAAGGATCCACCACACCCATCCTTCCAATTCGGGGAAAAGGAGGACGTATTTGTGGGCCGCATTTGAAGGATCCTACGAATTTGGACAGCCTTCGTCGCGGTGCTGTGACGTAACATCCTTCAAATGAGTACTCCGAAGGATGTAGAACCTGAATTTGGACACAGCTTTTGAGCTTCAAAAACGCTAATGAGGAGTCTATGAGTGACGTCACGGACACTACGTCCATATTTTTTTACAGTCTATGGGTGACACGCATACATACAGTCGGCATCTAGTCATAGCTGGGGGCGTGGCGAGGGCGGAGTCGGCGTGGGGGAAAACACTGAGAACATCATGTGTATTTGAATGACAAAAATGCACATATTGAGCACTCATAGTCTCTTTTGACTTTAATATTCATATACACTCGTCCTTATCGATATTTGATTCATTTTACAGCCCTAATGTAGATGTATTTATTCAAAAATAGCCAAATCCCGTGACGTTCTGCTTTATTCAGCAAGTTCTATTTTTGACTGGATTCTGCGATTCAGTCGTTTCGCAAACACAGATGGGTTGAATTTATGAATGAAAGTGTAAAAGTTCTGACACAAAACTAAGTTGTTACGTGTCCACTTGCTTTTTTAAGTGGGTTTATGTTCGACACTAGGCTAACGTTACACAGTTTTGCTTCAGGTAGAATGATAAAGCTAATTATATATGCATTCCACTTTCTGAAACAACCTTACACAGTTTTGATAACGTTAATAATGAACACGATGTTAATATAGCCTGCCTGTGATGAAATGCCGACTGCACACACACACACATGCTTAGTATTGGGATTCCACAACTTCCCTTGATCATCCCCACAACTTATTGCTTGTAGCCATTTTGTAATCTTTTCCGGCTCTGTATGTTTATTAGAAAGGATGTAGAAGACAAAAATGCACATATTGAGCACTCATAGTCTCTTTTGACTTTAATATTCATATACACTCGTCCTTATCGATATTTGATTCATTTTACAGCCCTAATGTAGATGTATTTATTCAAAAATAGCCAAATCCCGTGACGTTCTGCTTTATTCAGCAAGTTCTATTTTTGACTGGATTCTGCGATTCAGTCGTTTCGCAAACACAGATGGGTTGAATTTATGAATGAAAGTGTAAAAGTTCTGACACAAAACTAAGTTGTTACGTGTCCACTTGCTTTTTTAAGTGGGTTTATGTTCGACACTAGGCTAACGTTACACAGTTTTGCTTCAGGTAGAATGATAAAGCTAATTATATATGCATTCCACTTTCTGAAACAACCTTACACAGTTTTGATAACGTTAATAATGAACACGATGTTAATATAGCCTGCCTGTGATGAAATGCCGACTGCACACACACACACATGCTTAGTATTGGGATTCCACAACTTCCCTTGATCATCCCCACAACTTATTGCTTGTAGCCATTTTGTAATCTTTTCCGGCTCTGTATGTTTATTAGAAAGGATGTAGAACTTTAATTCATAATTTGTTAGTTTATTGGAGGTACAGAACATGACTCTTCGGCGTGATTGTCCTGTTTATTTCAATTGATTTAATTTGATTTGATTTGATTTGCCTTTATTGTCTCCTGACGGAGAAATTTGTTTTGGACATTTGGGATAACAGATACACACAATATACATATAACACAACATACTTCCCCTACACATAATTTACCACCAACCCACACCCCTTATTTGTTCTTATTCAATATTTTAATAGAAAGTGGTACAAATGAAAATTTAAACCTATTCAGTCTACAGTTTGGTAACCTGTACCTTCTACCTGAGGGCATCATCTCATACTCACTGTAAAGGACATGATTCGGATCATTAGTAATTTTTAAACTTTGTTTCCTCACCGCCTCCTCAAAAAGCTCATTAAGAGTGGTCGGTGGCACTCGTCCAATTATTTTTCCCGCCCTTTTAATCAATGTTTGGAGCTGTGATTTTAATTTAACTGACAGGTTACCAAACCAAGCTACCATACCATATCGGACAATAGACTCAATTGCTGCCTTATAAAATAGTAACATAATATCCTTGTCAACACCATGAACTCTTAGTTTCCTCAAGAAATGTAGACGCTGACATATTCTTGAGGAAACATACTCCACTTGATTCGACCACTGTAACTGTTTGTCTAATTGAATCCCTAAATATTTATATGTTGTTACTTGTTAAATCGGTACTCCTTCAACTATAATAGGGCTTTGATCGCCTATAGACCTAGGGTCAAAAATCATTTCTTTGGTCTTATTAACATTAAGGAGCAAGTTATGCTTATTGCACCACTTAACCATCTCCTCTATCTCCTGTATGTAAACACCAATGTCTGATTTGTTGTAGAGTAAACTAAGTATGGCCGTATCATCTGAAAATTTAATAATAAAATTATTCCTACCGATAGTTCTGCATTCATTTTTATATAATATAAAAAGTAAGGGCAAACTTACACAGCCCTGAGGGGCACCTGTACTTAGACTAATCATATCAGAAAGAGTGGAGTTAACTCTCACCTGCTGCTTCCTTTCTGTCAATTGGCGCCAAGGCAATGTTTTCCCCCATGGCCTAAATTCACATCATGTGACGGGGCGTTCCCAGACCTACCGTCTGTATCTATGTGATATCCAGATTGCACGGACACTACGTCCATGTTTTTTTACAGTCTGTGGTTGAAACACACAAAACTGCATGTGAAGTCTATTTTCGTTTGTCATGGATCTGAGGAATCACCCAGTCTCGGGGTTTTGTTTCCAGAAGAAAGATTTTATTTTCAAGAGACAATAAAACTTAGAAATCTCTGCAGAACAGTCTGTCGAGTCTGTGTCGGTTCTCTATTTTATACACTGCGTGCCCATGTTCAATACATTTCATACATTTGGTTCTGTTTATCAACTCTTTTACCTTTTATGGCTGTCTCCAGCTTACTTTTAGGATGTAGAATTTATTTGAAGTGAAACGAGGAGGCCTAATCATATATTTTGTCTTATGTCAAAACAGGACATGCAACTTTACTATATGCTGTATTTTGATAATGTCTGCACCAAGGAGGGCTGATCATATATTTTGTCTAATGTCCAAATAGAGTGTGCTATATCCCTGTACTCTCTGCACATTCCATTCTCACGCAAGCCTATATGCACAGGCAAATGCATGATTATAACAGTAGAATAACTTGATGCATAAATGGCTGGAGTCACATTGATTATTGGTATTGATATTGATTAGTCACATACGAATCATGCATGAAATAAAAGTTGATAAAGTCCAAACTTTGTGTGCTTTACAGATGAACAGCTCATCTTTGGCACAGTAACAATCCAATTCATGAACAGATGATTCTTTAGATTCAATCTTTTAAAAGAAACCAGTGTGGAAACCAATGGTTCACAAACTGGATAGATCTGAGGTGTGATTCCCAAAAGCATTGTTTCTCTCTTGATTTATTTATTTGTATGATGTATTTATTTATTTTGAACTAGCCTATATGTCCAGGCCACATGAGAAATATCAAGAAAATAAATTAAAACATTTAATTCCTCTATATATACTGTTACCCTCATATGAAGTAGATTTGTCTTTCGTCGTCTCTGTGCATCTTTCAGTGTCAAATGCTGAAAGCGCCGTCAGTTTTTACTTTCTCTTTCTCGTGAATCGACTGAGATTAAGAGGTTCACCTATAATTCTTGTGCAAAGTTTGCACGCTGCTTGTGTGATATCCATTGGCTCGCCTTATTGGTTTATAACAAATATTTACAAAATTTTACATAACCAGCCCCCCTCCTTGAGTTCACGGTTGTGGGCAGTGCATTCGCTCTATGACACTGGACTCCGTCTCTTAGTCTACCCTTACGAAAATTAACCATGGTTTTACTACAAATAAAACCAAAAAACCATGGTTACTGTAGTTAAACCATGGTAACCACAAATTAACCATGGTTTTGCTATATTAACCATAGTGTAACCATGGTATTTGTAGTAAATCTGTGGTTTTACAAATGGCAGTCAATACGCCAAAAAACCATGGGTTACTACAGTTTTACTATAATAAAACCATGGTTATTTTTCGCCTAATCACTTTTGCCGAATTTTGGCTACACCACTGGTTTGGCGTGTCTGGATTCATTCTGGAGCTTGTAACAGCACAGAATCACATTCATAATGTTCAAATCTAATCTCTATTGATTGGAAGATGAAATTACATAAAATATTTGTTGTTGTCAAAAAGAAAATGGAAAGAAAACTCAAATCTTATCACTTTTACTTAGAGTTGGAAAGCATAAATTCAAGACAGTTAATATGTTCCTTTGTGTGTTTCATAGCTTAAGTATTTAAAAGTATTTAGATTAAGTTACTAAACCGGAGTAATCTAACGAAACACATTACTGATTACATGTTAAAGCTTGTATTTTGTAATCTGTAGTGAAATACATTTTAAAAGTAACCTTCCTGGCCCTGTTTGAATCAAATGATTCACAGACATTTCATGCTGGTTTAAAGCTAATCAGATGCAGGAAATATCTTTCATTGTGAATTGTGTTATTTCATTAATGTTGTACACCGTGATAGTTTTGAGAGTTTTTGTTTACTAGTGCACTCGCCACTGAACTAGGGAGCTGATTGAGACACACACAGAGACTTAGTTTGTTTTCCTTTCTGTGTTGTTCTCATCTTAATCATGACAGAGTGTCCAAACACAGAGAAGCTCCCGCTGAAGTGACTGAAATTCTCATGACGCTGATATACAGATGGAGTTTATTAAAGACGAGAGGGAAGACTTCAGGATTGAAGAAACATCCAGTCTGAAACAAGAAGTGACCGAGGAACAATCAGAGATGCTGTTTATTAAAGAGGAGAGTGAAGACATCTCAACTGAAGAAATGTTCAGTATGAAAGATACTGAGCAACAAACAGGTTGGTTTCAGTCTCAAAGCTGAACTCACTCATTTGGTCCTTATTCAGATGTCCAGCTCTACAGAAATGTATGATATTTGTATGAGTGTCTCAATTAAAGTGGGTTTATTTGACATGGATCAGGGTGACCCGTGTGGACTGACATGTTGAGATCACATAACAGGCAAATAAAACCACCACTGGGCACTACATTTATAACAAACTTGGTTTTAATTCAACTGTTTGAATGTTTCTGAGTGACACACAGTTCACATCAAAGTCTCAAGCTGAAGAACGAGTTTCTGCGGTCAAGCAGGTGTAAATGTAGCATCATAATTTGATCTAGGATGGGGTTTCTTCTCCTGGGGCCTGGTGTATAAGTATATAAGTTGTGTACAAAAAACATGGGCATATCAGGAAATATTCAAACTAAAATAGACATAAATGTGTGCACACTGTACAAACACAAGACAGTGCGTACGTTGATAACTACAAAAGCAGAACTTGTGTTATGAGGAAATATCTTAATGTGAATAAATATCTGCTGTGCTGTGGGTGTCTAATGATAGCCAGTTTCACAGTCTTATCCCAATATTATGAAACATACTGTTGTATTTGAAGGATAGAATAAGAAGGAAATGTGTGAGAACCAATTGGGTTTATTCTTTTGTTAAGCGGCATGTTTGAGATTCAAAAGATCCAATAATGTTAATTCTCGTACAAATTTAAAGCGTTAGTTCACCCAAAAATGAAAATTATCAGTTCATTTTTGGGTGAACCAACCATTTAAATCAAGCCATATGCAGCTTTGTGTTCTGTTTTGAAGCTTGATCACTCAAATTTCCACATTTTAAAGATATTAATAACACAACTAAAATGAGGGAACAAATAACTAAGGCATGGCCATGTTGTACTAATCAGGGCCCGGTTCCCCGATAACGCTCACTCTTAGCACACTAAGAAGCCTCGAAAGATATATCTTACCAACGTTGTTTATGTTCCTAAGTGTGTTCCCCGAAGTGTCCCTTAGGAAGCTCTTAGCACGCTGCCTCTTACATCTAATGTTACAAGAGTGCTGTCCCGAGTGAAGGTGCTGAATTAGTTGGCATCGATTGCTCATGAATCGATTTTCCACTTCACGTAAAGGTGCAGTACAGCGTTAAGACAGACAACACGTTCTATGTAAACGAAACATTCATCAAATTATTCAAGTAACATTTATTTGAACATACTCTAAGTTATCAGTAGTATATAGACTATAAATTAAATTATCAAATGGTCAGTAATAAGTTGACACGATATGTTGTGACGGTTACACGAACCGGGTATCCCTCGTTAATCATCCACCCTCCTTATCCCATTGTGCCACTTCTTCAACTTCTAAAAATTATGTAATACACTTTTATATTAATGGTAAGGTATTTTACAATCAGTATTGATTGGCAAGCAGCTGCAGTTAAGTCTGTTTAATAATAATAATAATACATTTTATTTAAATTGCCTTTCTCGGCACTCAAGGACACTGTACATGAATACGTAAAACAATGTAAGTAAAAAAAATAAAAATAAAAAAACCAAATGGAATAGGCTGTTTTAAACAGATGTGTTTTGAGTTGTAATTTAAAATAGGGGAATGAATCAATGTTTCTAAGTTGGGGTGGTAATGAATTCCAGAGGTGGGGAGCAGAGCGGCTGAATGCTCTGCTCCCCATGGTGGTGAGACGGGCAGAGGGGACAGACAGGTGTATGGAGGAAGAGGATCTAAGGGAACGGGAGGGAGTGGGAACCTGGAGGAGATCAGACAAATATGGGGGGGGGGGCAAGATTGTGTATGGTCTTGAATGTAAACAGAAAGATTTTGAATTGGAGGCAAAACTGGACCAGGAGCCAGTGGAGCTGTTGGAGGACAGGAGTAATGTGTTGAATGGAGGGGGTTCGAGTTATGATGCGGGCAGCTGAGTTCTGGACCAGTTGAAGTTTATGGAGAGATTTGTGTGGGAGGCCAAAGAGGAGAGAATTACAGTAATCCAGACGGGAAGTGAATAGACTGTAGACAAGGATGGCAGCAGTATGGGGGGTTAGGGAGGGGCGGAGGCGATTGATGTTTCATAGGTGGAAGTAGGCAGACCGGGTAATGGTATTGATGTGGGATTGAAATGATAGTGTGCCGTCAAGGAAGACACACAGACTCTTAACCTGGGGGGATGGTGAAACAGAGGAGTTATCAAAATTGACAGAAAACTGTCGCTTTTGGATAGAGTGGATTTGGTGCCAATGAGGAGAACCTCAGTTTTATTACGGTTTAATTTGAGAAAGATTTGGGTGAACAAGGTTTTTATTTCAGAGATGCAATTAATAAGAGAAGTGGGTGGAAGAGTGGATGAGGATTCAGTGGAGAGGTAGAGCTGGGTGTCATCAGCATAACAGTGGAAGTGAATGTTAAATTTGCGGAAGATATTGCCGAGTGGAAGGAGGTAAATAATGAAAAGTAGGGACAGGACAGAGCCCTGGGGCACACCTGTAGTGACTGAGGAGGGAATGGATTTAAAAGACTTTAGCTGAACGAACTGAGTGTGGCCAGAGAGATAAGATGTGAACCAGTCTAATGGAGTGTGGGTGATGCCAATGAAAGAAACCTGTTGAGGAGGGTGGTGTGACAGATGGTATCAAAGGCTGCACTCAGGTCGAGGAGAATGAAGATGGTGAGGAGTCCAGAATCAGCTGCCATAAGAAGGTCGTTTGTGATTTTGATAAGTGCTGTTTCAGTGCTATGGAGTGGGCAGAAACCGGACTGGAACTGTTCATACACGTTATTGTGTGATAAAGTGAGTTTCACAGTAAATGAGAGGAGAAAGTGGTCAGTTATGGGGAGTTCATCAGCTGTAAGGTCAGAAGGGGTGACACCAGAGCAGCAGATTAAGTCCAGAATAAGTCCTTAACAGTGTGTTGGAAAAGTAATATGTTGCCGACATCCAAAACTGTCAAGGCATGAGGTGAAGTCTTTACTGAGAGGCAGATTGATATTGTCCATGTAGATATTGAAATCGCTCAGCAGTATTATGTTCGGTGAGGGAGGATAAATGGGTGAGGAAAGCAGCAAAATCATTAAAAAAAATCACTAAACAGTTTAGGGGGGCGGTAGACAGTAGCAATGATGGTTGGAGTGGGGCCAGACAACATGCAAACGGTAGATTCAAACAAGTTGGAGACAGGCACAGACACCAGCGAGACATTCCACTTCTTGAGGTAAATTAACGAGGTAAATTAACCATAGCCACGGGGTTGACCGATGTAAACAAACCCGCTAGGAGTGGATCCATTCAGCTGAGAAAAGTCGTTGGGTTGTTGCCATGTCTCGGTTAAACAAAGAAAGTCTAACTTACGATCGGAGATAATGTCCTGGATAAGATGTTCCTTGCCTGTCAGTGAGCGGATGTTGAGCAGAGCGCGATTTAGTGAAGTGTTGTCACAGCTGATGGTGTTGCTAGCCGATCGAGCTAGGAGGCTAACACGCTGTGGTTGACAGCCCGGTTGGTGGAGCATGGAGGGCGACGAGAGCTGGACCAGATGAACTGTATTGCTGATGAACTGTTGTGGTGTAATGGTCCAGACCAACCTTACGGAAGTGTGACTTACAAAAGATATACTCAGCAAACGAACATGTGGGGAATCGTAACATAAGGTTAAGAGAGAGGTTAAGGAATAGGTTAAGAACTACTTGGCGATAAGAACGTTTTGGGGAACCGGGGCCTGATGCTTAGTTTTGTTTTAAAGAGAGAAGAAATCAATGTAACATGATCCATGGCCACAAATTAAAGTCATAGGAATGAATTATTATATATATATTTTAATAAGAACATTAAGCTTCATGTGGGAAATAGACATTTCACACACACACACACACACACACACACCGGTAATTCAGTTTAGTTTTCCCCCAGCACAACATCTTATATTAATGTCTGGTTTGTGCAGAAAATATATTTCACTTTTATGACAATATATAGATTGTTTCAGTTTCTTTGAATTATAATATTTTTTTTTTCAGTTAATCAGGGATTAATTATTAACATTGCTAATTGATATAAGTTTAGAATTAAAAATATATCCTGGGTCAAACTGTTAGCTTAAAGACCTAAAGAAAGTGATATTATGAAGAGCAGCGTTTCTCAACTCTGGCCCTCAAGGTCCCCTTTTCTGAAACATTAATCAGACTCACCTGTCTTTATCTTTCAATAATACACCAGACCTTGATTAGTATGTGTGTTTGATTAGGGTTTGAGCTAAGCTCTGAAGGAAAGGGGGTTACAAGGGCCAGAGTTGGGAACTTCCAGCAGGTGTTTTGGATCAAGGGTTAGTAACAGTGGCCTCCAGAGCAGGTTTGGACACTTCTCGTTCAGGGTCTAGCATACATGCTGTTGGTTTTGATGTATTATATACCTTAAAGTTTTGATGTATTGTACCATTAAACTTAGGATAACTATTTTTTTGTTTGGTTTTTCACTTTAGACCTAATAACAATGAAAGAGAAAGAAGTATTCATTGGAACTGAAGAGAAAGATGAATATGGGAATCTTCATGATTTGACAACTAGAAGAGAATCTTTTAGACATTCACAGACTGAAAAGACTTCCACACCAAAAAAAAAAAGCTCAAATTAATTATTTCACTTTCAATCAAAAAGGAAAACTTAAAGTCCACACTGGAGAGAATCCTTTCACCTGCCAACACTGTGGAAAAAGTTTTACTCGTAAATTAAGTTTTGACGTGCATATGAGAGTTCACACTGGAGACAAGTTGTACACATGCCAACAGTGTGGAAAAAGTTTCACTCAAAAAGGAAGTCTTAGCACGCACATGAGAATTCAAGCTAAAGTGAAGCCTTACCCATGCCCTGAGTGTGGAAAGAGTTTCCATCAACATGTTAACCTTAAAGCCCACATGAGGATTCACACTGGGGAGAGACCTTTTACCTGCCAACAGGGTGGACAAAGCTGCAATCATACAATCAGCCTTAACAGACACATGAGAATTCACACCGGAGAGGAGACTTACACATGCCAGCAGTGTGGTGAGAGCTTTGCTCAACATTTAAACCTTGAAGCCCACATGACAATACACAATACAGAGAGTCCCTTCACATGCCAACAGTGTGGAAAAAGTTTCACTCATAAAGGAAGCTTTAACATCCACATGAGAGTTCACACTGGGGAGAAGCCTTACACCTGCCTACAGTGTGGAAAGAGTTTCACTCAAAAAGGGAGCTTTAATTGGCACATGACTCTTCACTCTGGACAAAAGCCTTACACCTGCCCTGAGTGTGGAAAGAGTTTTGCTCATCAGGGAAACCTTAATGTCCACATGAGAATTCACACTGGAGAGAAGCCTTACACATGCCAACAGTGTGGAAAGAGTTTCACTCGTAAAGTCAATCTTGACATGCATATAAGAATTCACACTAGAGAAAAGGCATACACATGCCAACAGTGTGGACAAAGTTTCCATCATAAAGTAAGCCTTAAAAAATGTGAGGATTCACACTGAAGAGAGCCCTTACACATGTCAGCAGTGTGGAGAGAGTTTTGCTCAGCGTGTAAAACTTAAGGTCCACATGAGAGTCCACATTGAAGAGAAGCCTTACACATGCCAGCAGTGTGGTGAAATGTTTGTAAAACATGTATATCTTAAAGCCACATGAAAATACACAATGGAGAGAGTCCCTTCACCTGCCTACAATGTGGAAAAAATTTCACTCATAAAGGGAGCTTTAACGTCCACATGAGAGTTCACACTGGGGAGAAGCCTTACACCTGCCAACAGTGTGGAAAGAGTTTCTCTCAAAAAGGAAGTCTTAACTGGCACATGACTGTTCACGCTGGAGAAAAGCTTTACACTTGCCCTGAGTGTGGAAAGAGTTTTGCTCATCATAGAAATCTTAACGTCCACATGATAATTCACACTGGAGAGAGCCCTTTCACCTGCCAACAGTGTGGAAAATTTTTCACTCGTAAGGAATCTATTGACAGGCACATGAGAGTTCACACTGGACTTCCGGTAATGCCATGCCCGAATCAGACTTTTAAGAACATCGCTCAGCCCGAATTTCTGTTTAATCTGCCTGTTAAAAAGAAAATTACTCCTTAAAGGCATAGTTCACCCAAAAATGGAAATGATGTCATTAATAACTCATGTCTCTCACACCAAAGACACGTGTCTTATCCACTGAGCCAACACCACCATATTGTAGCTGTTGTGATAACCCTCATGTTGTTTCAAACCCGTGAGACCTCCGTTTATCTTCGGAACACAGTTTAAGATATTTTAGATTTAGTCCGAGAGCTCTCAGTCCCTCCATTGAAGCTGTGTGTACGGTCTACTGTCCATGTCCAGAAAGGTAAGAAAAACATCATCACAGTAGTCCATGTGACATCAGAGGGTCCGTTAGAATATTTTGAAGCATTAAAAATACATTTGGAATAAGCTGAAAATTAGTAATACCTGGAGGAGGTGCACCCAGAGAGTTTTGCATGGGATAAGAAAAAAGGGTAGCACTTTATTTTACAGTCCTGTTCCTCATGTACATACTATGTACTTATTATAGTATTTACAATAACTATGTAATAACTAGGTACTAACTAACCCTGAACCTACCCCTAAACCTAACCCTACCCCATGTAGTTACCTTGTGTTACCAGAACTTTCTTAGATAAATACACTGTAAGTACATGTTAGTACACATACTGTAAAATAAAGTGCAACCGAAAAAAGATAAATGCCCCCAACTCTAATTACAGAGCAATGATTAATATTTTTTTTACCAGGGAAATTAGATATAGGATTTAAAGAAAGGGAAAGTAAAGACCAACTTTTTATAGATGATCTGTTTGAAGGGGAGTTTCTGAAGTCATATATACAGTTACGTGACCTAGCAGCCACATGAATTATGTGCCCAGTAACACCTGATTCAGATATTATGCTAATTAACAGTGAGCAGCGGTTTCAGACATTACAGTACTGACTCAAAGACCGTGCTGAAGGCGGAGCGATTTGACCAATCAGATGAAAGCAGTGTTTCAGCTCCGCCCACAAGTGCGAATGAAATATTGTAGCCATAAACCGATTTGTAAACCCCAAACGACAAAATGAGAGAGCCAAAAACTAATTTTTTGTTTGTTAAACGAAATGAAAAAACTAATAAACGAGCCATTTTTTCCATTTCTCGTTATTGAATTCTAAATAGGAAATTAAATGATCAAACATACACAGACCAACTGTCTTGTCTATGTTCTCTCACTTGAATCCTCGAGTCTCTTGACCTTCTGCAAGCCCTGCCTTGTTCACACAGTGATTGACCTGGTGGGAGGGGGCGGACACGTGATCGGCTCGGAATGCATTTTCAATGTGCACATTGAATTTTGCTACATTCATCGCGGGACATTGAATGAAAATGCAATTGTAATTATCTTGACTGTGAGTGTAAATGCAATTAAGAAAAATAACATTTGAATGATAATTTTGCCATAGTTTTAGCTTGAACGTTAAACATATCTAATAATTTCTGTAATATATTTTCATTTTGCAATTTATAAAGCATTAAAATTAGTATTCATTTTACATATTAAAACTAGTGAATGAAATGGCAAATGAAAATGATGTAATGAAATACAAATGTATTGAAAAATGTAAATACAGAAATGCATTGCCATATGCAATATTTTAAATATTGCATTGTCATTTTGCATATTACTGCCAGACCTTGCCATGTTGAGAGTATCAGAGGTGTACAAAGAATTTCCCTCTTCACTTGCACCCTTGGTAACAACAATGGGCATGTCAGCTGATGTCCCGTTAGTTCAGTCTGCTTTTAGAGCTGTCCAGGCAGGAAGCGTGCTGTCATTTGAGCATAACCCACCAGCAATGAGGGAACCCTCCCTCCTCATCCACAGCTACGGGCTTGGACCACCATCCTGTGCCTATGTTCTATCACAGCAGGAACATCTTCACCTGAAGTCCCTGGAGGTGTCATTCAACACGGCACACAGAAGCTGCAACACAAGGGCAGAGTTCGCACCAGGAGTGGCATCGTTTGAGAAAGATGAGAATGACATCTACTAACTTCCATGAGGTATGCCATGTTCGTAGACATACAGTACAGACCAAAAGTTTGGACAAACCTTGTCATTCAAAGAGTTTTCTTTATTTTCATGACTATGAAAATTGTAGATTCACACTGAAGGCATCAAAACTATGAATTAACACATGTGGAATTATATATGGAATTATATACATAACAAAAAAGTGTGAAACAACTGAAAATATGTCATATTCTAGGTTCTTCAAAGTAGCCACCTTTTGCTTTGATGACTGCTTTGCACACTCTTGGCATTCTCTTGATGAGATTCAAGAGGTAGTCACCTGAAATGGTCTTCCAACAGTTTTGAAGGAGTTCCCCGAGAGATGCTTAGCACTTGTTGGCCCTTTTGCCTTCTGTCTGCAGTCCAGCTCACCCCTAAATGTAATTATCAATAAGATTCGGGAGGAGCGCGTCAGATACTTAGCCTAATCAACACAGGTGGACCACAATCAAGTAATCAATCCCACAGTATAAATATCGCTGACTTACCTCTATCCAGGGGACCCCTAGGATGATTTGCAGTGGGTACTATTAATTTAAATGCAGAATTTAAATTCACAATAGTTTATGAAGTGAAAAAAAATGCAGCACCTGCTGCAGCCACAGTTTTGAGTCTCTGAGCAACATTAAAGTGCTTAGTTCCTGAATAAATCAACCATTTAAATGATTCGGTTCAATCGCAATGACTCCCTTATTAACAGTGACTCACTGCCACCTATTGGCGGTTTTAATTTCACATTTTATGGAACCTTTTCATTTTTTAAATAATTTCAAACATCAGTTTTCAATGTTTTATCTTTAAAATATCAAAACAGTATTTATTCATTTGTAACTGTAGGCTAAAGTATTCCATGTCCCACTGAGCTGCATTAAACCGTGTGTAAAAACATCTAAATGGCACTTCAGATGCAGCTTCTATTTTATCTGCATTGCAAAGATCAATTTTGTTTATAATGATTGCATTTGCTTGGTAGAAGCCCAAATGCAAGTATTTGACCTAAAAGATGGTGCACACTTTTAGAAACAATGGTGTAAAGGTAAAAATAAAATTAAAAAAATCAGGTGTCAGCACAATTAAACATAAGATATAAGCACAATAACACTCAGCAAAATAGTCTAATTATCATTATCGATAAAATCCTAGAACTCTATATTGCAAACCCTTAATTTTGTTTCCTTTATTTTAATGTGCCACCCCAAAATTTACTGTGGCCTCATTTGGCCACCCCTGTTAAAATTTTCTGGGGGCGCCAGTGCCTCTATCCATTGACGGTTTATCAGCATGCTGGTTCGCTTCGTCAGTCACCTTATCACAGACCCAATTTTCGTACCAACGAAGAGTGCTACACAGGGGATTTATAAGACCTGCTGCTTTTGCCGGACCCGAGATCATTTCTACCCAGCCAAACACGGCCGCTGAGCACCATTAAGCGTCATCGCAACAGCTGCTATAGTCGCCAAGCCACACATCGTGGCCAATAGACCGTGCAAACTCCGAGCTCGCCTTGCTCGATACACGATTGTGCCGCCAGAGACCGAGCTCTCGTCGAGCGCTGGATTGCAGCAGAAAGAATCCAACCAGCCTGGGCTGAACAGTTTTCACCGCGGCTCAGTCTTTCACCACGGCGTTCCGGCCGAGTGGCAGTTTGAGGCCGCTTCCTCTAGCGGCGCAGACCAATACATTTCCAGGCGAAGACGCTAAAAACAGGTTCTTCTTTTGCTTCATTGGATTTTTTACGGCAGTTGGCAACCAAAGTGTTGCATCTAAAAGCAGTTTCATGACTAAAGTTTTGTTAAACGACGGCACGACGTAGTTCCGTCTTCTTCTACTAGTGTTTTATGCCGGTTTTGGCAAACCAACGTAAAAGTGCATTACCGCCACCCGCTGATCCGGGGTGTGGATCGCGCATAGATTTGGACTACAGATACACCGTTCCGTCGGATGATGATGCCACTTTTAACCACGAAGCCAAGGCATTAGGTTAGATTATTGTAATGCCTTGTTCTCAGGCCTTCCAGCTAAATTGTTGAGCAAGCTTCAGTATATACAAATTCTGCCACACGCTTGTACTTCTCCTCGTGAACACATTACACCGGTTCTTTCACAATTAAACGGGCTTCCCGTAAATGCGAGAATTGATTTTAAAATTCTTATCTTAACATACTAGGCACTTCATGGGACTGCACCCGAGTATCTTCGTGAACTCATCAGTCCTTATATTCCTTAACCCTCTCTTCGTTCTACTAACTCTCTTTCACTTCACCAGCAATAATGTGAGCTAAAGACCATGGGGGAAAGAGCCTTTTCATATAAAGCCCCTAAGCTATGGCATGTACTTCTTCTGCACGTCAGATATTCACCAACGTTGGACGATTTTACAAATTTGATTAAGTCACATTTATTCAAGACTGTCTGTCTTTAATGAATTGTTGTATTGCTTTTGGCGTTTGTTCTTACAAATAAAATGCATTATTATTATTATTATTGTTACATTCGCCTTACTGCGCACGTTTAAACCTCACCGAAATGATACAGACATAAGTTCCAAAAAAAACAAAAAAACAAAAAACAAACCTTGTAAGTCTCTGGATAAAAGCATCTGCTTAAATGCTTAATTTAATTTTTAAATTTTAATTTCTATGCAAGTCTTCTGGTAGGACCAAATAATTTAGGGACCTATTTCACCATTCACTGGCGTGATCACACAAAATTAATCTAAAACGCATCTGCTCTCATGTTTTGATGCAGGATAGCAAGTGTGAGTAAAATTACCATTGCCTTTTAAGGACCGTAATACGGAAAAACCGGAAAGTAAATATCTTTAGAAACCACTTGGAAGCGAATAGCACATAACTGCTGTTAACCCATTTGCTGCAATCATCGCCAACGGCCCCAGTCTACTATCGTTTCATTTTCACAGCACGTTAAACATCACACTTTTACTTGATCTGGATAAACCATGCATCAATTGAAGCCTAAGACTTTGGCTTTTATATTTGACCAATATTTCGATAAAACATTTCAGTGATAATCATTTCAGTGATAATTTCCATCATGTCAGGAAAACTATTCCTATTCCTGAACGGTAAACGTCAAAGTGTTAGCTCGTGGACAAATGTTGATCATGGAACTAGTCAGAAAGAATCATGAACAGAAACATCTTTATTTTGGGTATGTAATTTCTGCCTCCATGCCAAAAATGGGGGGTGTCTGGTAAGGGGTTAACGTTACTGCTATAATCATGTCTTTCGGTACAACGTCTTACAAGACTAAACATGCTCAATCATTTCCAAAAGCCTCTGTTTCCACAGTCCATAATACAATGTGAAGGTGAGGTGAAGGTGAAGGTGAAGTGACATTCAGCCAAGTATGGTGACCCATACTCAGAATTTGTGCTCTGCATTTAACCCATCCGAAATGCACACACACAGAGCAGTGAACACACACACACACACTGTGAGCACACACCCTGAGCAGTGGGCAGCCATTTATGCTGCGGCGCCCGGGGAGCAGTTGGGGGTTCGATGCCTTGCTCAAGGGCACCTAAGTCGTGGTATTGAAGGTGGAGAGAGAGCTGTTCATGCACTACCCCCACCCACAATTCCATCCGGCCCGAGACTAGAGCTCATAACCCTTCGATTGGAAGTCTAACCCTCTAACCATTAGACACACATCACCTCCGCCTAAAGGCATGCCATGTATCCGAGGTTGCGGTGATAGCATAATGTATCGACAATAGCCAAGATGATATTAGGCCCATTCTCCAACCAACGTTTTTTATAATAATCATTAGGCGGCCTACCATAATTCGGCTATCAAACCGCTCCGTTATCCCATCTCAGCACTGCATTTCCCGCTCGTCCGTGCTCTCAAAGGATGATGTGAGCCCGTAGGTAGAGGAAAAAAAAAAACATTTTCACAGGACAAGCGAGAAGACAGTAGTGCCGACTACATGAACTAGCAGTATTTAAATATAGTATTTTATACTTAATAACAGTGTATCAGTATGTCCGAAAGTATATGCGTGCACATGCGTGGTCAAAATGGCAAATATTCCTCAAAAGAATCTTTCTCTTACTCCACCCATGCACGATTACATCGTCGATATGTACCATCGATCTCACGTGCTGACAATGACCACATCGCCGATACATGGCACCTATTTGGGGTACACTGGCACAGGAAATCCAATTTATTTTTGCACGCTTAATTTTGGATACTATGACTGCACCAAGATTTTACGGACTCATTATCGGAAGCAGCTCATTGGATTTGCTAAACAATTATTCAAGTAAGCCTCACAGCGTCTACCCTCGTAGACAAACAAATCATCCTTAGTATCGAATTCCCTGTCAGGTGCTGCAAGAGTGCTCCCGGTTGAGCCAACCTTTGCCTTCTCCGTTCAACTATCAGCAAAGCTTACTCGTATGACATCGCAAGTATTAAAATCCTGTCAGATGCTTTCCCGCTTAAGCAATCTTGGACTTTCCATCCGACCACCAGCTTTCAGACACAGACGAGGACACAGAGGATTCAGTGAAACAGTGTTTAATATAAATCAGAGGTTTCAGACACAGGTGAATCTTGACACGTAGTAGACACAGAGACAACACAACTTTCCTTCAGGTGAGTGGTGATGCAGATGGTGACTCAGACGAAGACAATGGTAGTAGGAATTCCGATGAGGATGAAGAGGGTAAGGCAGATCAGGTAGGCAGACGAATGTAGTTCAGGTATGTGAGGAGATCGGTGCAAGACCAGACACTGAGTGATGGTGACTGGTGGCTTTATATGTGGTGCTGGTGATGATGCACAGGTGTTTAGAATTCTGGTGATTGGGGACGAGTGGGTGTGGCGTAAGTGTCCGATCCTGGGAGTGTAGCAGGTGTGGTTGTGATAGTACCCCCTCCTCCACGGGCGGCTCCTGACGGCTGGGATCTTGTACGACGACGGGGTCTACCTCGGCCACGGGGAGCGGGGCGGTCTGGATGGTCTCGGTGAAAGTCAGTGAGAAGGCTGGGGTCCAGGATGTCATTACGATTAACCCAGCAACGCTCCTCCGGGCCGTAATTCTCCCAGTCTACAAGGTACTCCAATTGAGGACCCCGTCGTCGAGAGTCGAGGATAGCTCTAACCCGGAAGATGTCGTTGTCCTCTTCGATGACTGGAGGAGGAGGCACAGCATCATCACCAGGCTCTGTGGATGGAGGAGACAAAGGTTCAGTGAAGGGTTTGAGGAGTGAGACATGGAATGAAGGTGAGATACGGTACTGTGCAGGTAGCTGGAGTCTATAGGTCACTTCGTTCAGTTGCCGTTCAATTGGGAATGGTCCGATGTATCGGGGACTCAGCTTACGGCAGGGCAGTCGGAGGCGGATGTCCCTTGTCGAGAGCCAGACTCGCTGTCCAGGTTGGTATTGCGGTGTAGGTCTTCGACGAGCGTCCGCTTGCTCCTTATGCCTCCGCACTGCCCGCTGGAGATGCACGTGAGCCGAGTCCCAGACCCTCTCGCTCTGCCGGAACCAGTGATCTACCGCTGGGACCTCCAAGGGCTCACCTGACCATGGGAAGAGTGGAGGCTGATATCCGAGGACACATTGGAAAGGGGTGAGCCCGGTGGTGGATTGCTGGAGGGAATTCTGAGCGTATTCGGCCCAGGGTAGGTACTGGCTCCAACAGTCCTGGTTACGGTGGCAGTATATCCTCAGGAACCTCCCAAGTTCCTGTATCTTACGCTCCGTCTGGCCGTTGGTCTGTGGATGGTATCCCGAAGAGAGGCTGTAGGACACCCCTAGAAGACGGAAGAAAGCTGACCAGACTCTGGAGATGAACTGGGGACCCCGGTCGGAGACGATGTCCTCTGGAATGCCAAAGTGGCGGAATACATTGTGGAATAGTGCCTCTGCCGCTTCAAATGCAGTGGGAAGCCCTTTGAGAGGGATGAGTTTACATGACTTTGAAAACCTGTCAACCACTACCAGCACACAAGTGTAGCCTTGAGAAAGAGGGAGGTCAGTCATGAAATCTATACCAATATGGGTCCATGGACGTTCAGGAATGGGCAGAGGCACCAGTTTACCCTCCGGGAGTCTTCTAGGGGTGTCTGCTATGGCGCAGACGGAGCATCCCTTGAGGTAGCGGACAGTATCCAGAGCCATCGACGGCCACCAGTAACGTTGTTGAAGGAGCGAGAGGGTCCGCCTCCTGCCTGGATGTCCAGATCCCGGAGAGGTATGAGCTAAGTCCAGGAGGGTAATCCGATGTTGAGGAGGGACGAAGAGTTTCCCTCCTGGACCTCCCAGCGGAGCAGGGTGTTGAAGGTTTTCTTGTTCAATCAGATGATCAATATTCCATTGGATAGGACTTACTATCATGGCTGGAGGGAGGATTGGTTCCGGAGATTCGGGTTCGGGACCTGCTTGATGAAGACGGGAGAGGGCATCGGCTCTATTGTTCTGGGAGCCAGGACGATAAGTGACCTTAAAGTTGAATCTCGTGAAGAACAAGGCCCATCTGGCTTGGCGATGATTCAGTCTCTTAGCTTCACAGAGGTATTCCAGGTTCCGGTGGTCTGTTATTACCTCGAAAGGGAACTGGGCTCCCTCCAGCCAATGACGCCATTCTTCCAGAGCCAGCTTGATGGCCAGTAGTTCACGGTTACCGATGTCATAATTCTGCTCCGCCGGGGATAGCTTCTTCGAGAAGAAGGTGCATGGATGGAGTTTTGGAGGATCCCCCTGCCGCTGGGATAGGACTGCTCCGACCCCGGTTGATGAGGCGTCCACTTCCACAATGAACTGTTGCTTGGGATCAGGGTGGACTAGGATCGGAGCAGTCTTGAAGGACTGCTTGAGTAGGTGGAAAGCTTCAGTGGCTTCGGGGTTCCAGGACAGAGACTTGGGCCGGTTCTGGAGGAGAGAAGTTAGAGGGGAGCTGAGTAAACTGTAGTCCTTGATGAATCTTCTATAGAAGTTGGCAAATCCCAGGAAGCGTTGGAGTTCTTTAATGGAACCAGGTTGAGGCCAGTGTGTAATGGCGTCCACCTTCCCCTGGTCCATCTTCACGCCTTGTGGGTCGATGATGTATCCCAGGAACTGGACTGAGGGCGTGTGGAACTCACATTTTTCAGATTTGAGGTAGAGATGGTGTTCCCGGAGTTTTCGGAGTACGAGTGTGACATGTTGGATGTGTTCCTCCTTGGAAGTGGAGTAGATGAGGATGTCGTCGATGTAGACAATTACGAACTGGTTAAGGTATTCTCTGAAGACTTCATTCATGTAATTTTGGAAGACGGATGGACTGTTGGATAACCCATATGGCATGACCCTGTATTCATAGTGCCCGGAAGGAGTAATGAAAGCAGTTTTCCACTCGTCTCCCTTCCGGATGCGGATTAAGTTGTAGGCGCTCCTCAAGTCCAGTTTCGTGAAGATTTTGGCTCCGCGTAGTTGTTCTAATGCCGTTGGGACCAGGGGAAGAGGATAGCTGAATTTGATGGTTTGAGAGTTGAGGTGGCGATAGTCGATACACGGCCTCAAGCCTCCGTCCTTCTTGGCCACGAAGAAAAAGCTGGAAGCGGCAGGGGAAGTAGATGGTCGGATGAACTCCTGAGCGAGGGCTTCCTGTATGTACTCCTCCATGGCCTTCTGCTCCGGGATGGACAGAGGATAGACTCGTCCTTTAGGAAGAGTTGCTGTAGGCAGGAGGTCAATGGCGCAGTCCCATGGCCTATGAGGTGGAAGTTTCGTTGCCAACCGCTTACTGAACACATCCTGGAACGCCCGATATTCAGGAGGGATGATAGGATCTACCTTGGTGTCGGGGCTCTCCACTGATGTGGACTGGACTGGTGGGGATGACTTCTTTATGGGAGAAATGACCTTGGGAATTTTAGCTAGAAGAGTGATGCAGGTACGATGACAAGACTGTCCCCATTTCAGGATCTCACCAGTGGGCCAATGGATGTGAGGTTGGTGTTGATTAAGCCAGGGGCGTCCCAGGATGATGTCTGCGGTGGATTCCTCCAGCACCATAAACGTGATGTCTTCCTCGTGCAGGAGTCCCACGCGGAGGATGATTGTGGGGGAGAAATGGTGGACACAACCCTTGCCCAGCGGCTTTCCCGGTATCGTCGTTATTTTGAGTTCGACGGGGCTTTGATGGTGTTTGGCACTTAGACGAGTTAATGTTTGCCGGTTGATGAAGTTCCCCGTCGAACCGGAGTCGATGAGGGCTTGTACTGAAACAGAAGAGTGGAGATGTCTTAGAGTAACCCAGGTTTTAGTCAGAGGAGCAGTTTGAGGCGGAATATGGATGGTACTCACCGCTGGGCGTGGAGGCCGTACTGGACAGGATGGTAAGAGGTGTCCATCTCCCCCACAATAGAGACACAGCCCGGTGTTAATCCTCCGCTGACGTTCCGATGTGGAGAGGTGGTTAGAATCCACTTGCATGGGCTCAGGTGCTGGAGGAGCGACAGATGGTATAGCGGACGGAGGAAGTACAGCGGGAGTGAGCTGATGACAGGCAGTGAGTCTCTGGGCCACTCTAATGGATTTCTGGATTAGACACTCAAGTCCCAGTGAGTCTTCATATACCACAATCAAACCTTGTATTTTATCACACAATCCGTGGCGATATGCTGTAATTAAGGCAGTTTCATTCCAGCCGCTTATGTAAGCGAGTGTACGGAAGCGTACGGCATAATCACTCACGGATTCATCTCTCTGTTGGCGAATTGTAAATAGTTGATCATGGACAGATAATGCGGAAGTTTGTTGACCAAAGACGGATTTTAACTGAGAACAGAAATTAGTGACTGATCCAATGGCAGAGGAATTAGAGTCCCAGAGAGATTGAGCCCATTGGAGAGCCTTACCTGAGAGCAGGTTGATGATGAATGCGACTCGACTGCGTTCAGTGGTGAATAAATGAGCGTTG
Source organism: Carassius auratus (assembly GCF_003368295.1). NCBI lineage: Eukaryota > Metazoa > Chordata > Actinopteri > Cypriniformes > Cyprinidae > Carassius > Carassius auratus. Next base: position 590,915 of record NC_039270.1, read on the forward strand.
GATTCCATGTAGAGGGAACATTGTAGTAGGAACCCGCTGCAATCCTCCGCCGTGCCGCTGTATGTCACAGGTTTGGCCATGGGACTCGCAGGGGCAACTGAAGAAGTGATCGGCGGGGGTAGCGATGATAGAACTGTTGACAGTCGGTGAAGAAAGTTAAGTTTGTTGTATTAGTGAGGACCGGACAGCGTGAACCAGTTCAGTGAAGGGATCCGCGGTGCGGTCCTCGCCTGTATCTGGAGAGCTCTGCATTTGGTCTGGTCTTCTGTCAGACACAGACGAGGACACAGAGGATTCAGTGAAACAGTGTTTAATATATTCAGAGGTTTCAGACACAGGTTAATCTTGACACGTAGTAGACACAGAGACAACACAACTTTCCTTCAGGTGAGTGGTGATGCAGATGGTGACTCAGACGAAGACAATGGTAGTAGGAATTCCGATGAGGATGAAGAGGGTAAGGCAGATCAGGTAGGCAGACGAATGTAGTTCAGGTATGTGAGGAGATCGGTGCAAGACCAGACACTGAGTGATGGTGACTGGTGGCTTTATACAGTATTGTTCAAAATAATAGCAGTACAATGTGACTAGCCAGAATAATCAAGGTTTTTCGTATATTTTTTTATTGCTACGTGGCAAACAAGTTACCAGTAGGTTCAGTAGATTCTCAGAAAACAAATGAGACCCAGCATTCATGATATGCACGCTCTTAAGGCTGTGCAATTGGGCAATTAGTTGAATTAGTTGAAAGGGGTGTGTTCAAAAAAATAGCAGTGTGGCATTCAATCACTGAGGTCATCAATTTTGTGAAGAAACAGGTGTGAATCAGGTGGCCCCTATTTAAGGATGAAGCCAACACTTGTTGAACATGCATTTGAAAGCTGAGGAAAATGGGTCGTTCAAGACATTGTTCAGAAGAACAGCTTACTTTGATTAAAAAGTTGATTAGAGAGGGGAAAACCTATAAAGAGGTGCAAAAAATGATAGGCAGTTCAGCTAAAATGATCTCCAATGCCTTAAAATGGAGAGCAAAACCAGAGACACGTGGAAGAAAACGGAAGACAACCATCAAAATGGATAGAAGAATAACCAGAATGGCAAAGGCTCAGCCAATGATCACCTCCAGGATGATCAAAGACAGTCTGGAGTTACCTGTAAGTACTGTGACAGTTAGAAGACGTCTGTGTGAAGCTAATCTATTTTCAAGAATCCCCCGCAAAGTCCCTCTGTTAAAAAAAAGGCATGTGCAGAAGAGGTTACAATTTGCCAAAGAACACATCAACTGGCCTAAAGAGAAATGGAGGAACATTTTGTGGACTGATGAGAGTAAAATTGTTCTTTTTGGGTCCAAGGGCCACAGGCAGTTAATGAGACGACCCCCAAACTCTGAATTCAAGCCACAGTACACAGTGAAGACAGTGAAGCATGGAGGTGCAAGCATCATGATATGAGCATGTTTCTCCTACTATGGTGTTGGGCCTATTTATCGCATACCAGGGATCATGGATCAGTTTGCATATGTTAAAATACTTGAAGAGGTCATGTTGCCCTATGCTGAAGAGGACATGCCCTTGAAATGGTTGTTTCAACAAGACAATGACCCAAAACACACTAGTAAACGGGCAAAGTCTTGGTTCCAAACCAACAAAATTAATGTAATGGAGTAGCCAGCCCAATCTCCAGACCTTAATCCAATTGAGAACTTGTGGGGTGATATCAAAAATGCTGTTTCTGAAGCAAAACCAAGAAATGTGAATGAATTGTGGAATGTTGTTAAAGAATCATGGAGTGGAATAAAAGCTGAGAGGTGCCACAAGTTGGTTGACTCCATGCCACACAGATGTCAAGCAGTTTTAAAAAACTGTGGTCATACAACTAAATATTAGTTTAGTGATTCACAGGATTGCTAAATCCCAGAAAAAAAAAAAATGTTTGTACAAAATAGTTTTGAGTTTGTACAGTCAAAGGTAGACACTGCTATTTTTTTGAACACACCCCTTTCAACTAATTGCACAGCCTTAAGAGTGTGCATATCATGAATGCTGGGTCTTGTTTGTTTTCTGACAATCTACTGAACCTACTGGTAACTTGTTTGCCACGTAGCAAAAAAAATATACTTAAAACCTTGATTATTCTGGTTAGTCACATTGTACTGCTATTATTTTGAACAATACTGTATGTGGTGCTGGTGATGATGCACGTGGTGCTGGTGATGATGCACAGGTGTTTAGAATTCTGGTGATTGGGGACGAGTGGGTGTGGCGTAAGTGTCCGATCCTGGGAGTGTAGCAGGTGTGGTTGTGACACCAGCGAAGCTTACCCGATTAAGAAGCCCGATTAAACCAAAAAAAAAAAAAAAAAAGGCGACATTTACCTATCGAACACCAATGAGTACATCGCAGCCCAAACAAATTTTCCCTCCGGTGGCAAGATGTACCCATCAAATACCGCAAGTTACGTTTTCACCGAACACTAACGGGCGCTTCGCAGATAAAACAATCTCAATTTTCCCTCCGATGGCTGGAGAGACTACCCATCTGGTGTCGCAAATTTTAATAAATAATAATAATAATAAATAAATAAATAAATAAAAAAAATAAATAAATAAATAAAAAGACACCGGATGCTGGCCATAGCCTCCCGGCCAGATAACCTTACTTTTTCAATCCTATGGCCGGCAAGGCTTCTCTCTTCGATGCCAAGAGCTTGAGCTCCCATTGGATGCTGACGAGGGCCTCCCGGCCAGACAACCTCACCTTTTCCATTCTGCGGCCAGCAAGGCTTACCCGTTCGTTGCCAGGAGCTCACACTCCCTTCGGACGTAGGTGAAAGCCCCCGGCTACCTGCTTTGCCATTCTGTCTTACGTACGGAGAGGTTTACCCATCCAATGCACGGAGTCAGGGCTCCCATTGAATGTAGGTGAGAGCTTCCCCGCTAGACAACCTTACCTTTTCCGTCCTTTGGCCAGTGAGGCTTAACCGTTCTATCCGGGAGCTAAGCTCCTGTCGGACGAAGGTAAGAGCCTCCCGGCCGGACAACCTTTTCCGTCCTTCAGCCAGAGAGGTTTACCCGTTCGATTCCTGGAGCTAAGCTCCTATCGGACGTCGGTCCGAGCCTCCCGGCTAAACAACCTGACCTTTTCCACCCTTGGCCAGCGAGGCTCACCCGTTTGATGCGAGTGCTCCCATCGGACGCTGGCGAGAGCCTCCTGGTCAGCCAACCACGACCTTACCACGTGGTTCAGGTTACAAACCTACAAGCAAGCTGTTCAATGCTGCAAGTACCAAACACACAAATAAACCCTCCTTCCTTCCTACGGTCGCCAAGGCTTACCCGTCTCTTGCCGGGAGTAGCAAACTCCCACAAAACGCTGACGACAGCCTAACGACCACACAAACTTACCTTTTCCATCCTACGGCCTGCGAGGCTAAGCCAGTTTTGTCCCCGCTGGACGCTGGCAAGAGCCTCCTGGCCACCTATCGTTACCTTTTCTGTCCGCCATCCGCTTACCCGTTCGATGCGTGTGCTCCCTTCGGACGCCGGCGAGAGCTTCCCGGTTAGACAACCTTACCTTTTCCTTTTCTATGGTCAGCGAGGCTTACCCGTTCGATGTGTGTGCTCCCTTCGGACGCTGGCGAGAGCCTCCTGAGACTCTTGAATGTTTTAACTCTTTGAATGTTGTCAGACAACGAGATAAATATTACAATGACTGAAATGCGGTCCATTAAGACTACACAACCAGCTCTCAAAAATTAATCTGCACTAATGAAATCAAATACAGATACGATAAAGTCAGTGGTTGTGCTGTGACTGATGTTGGCTATACTTGTTTGTAAAATAGAGTTAGAAGCAACAGAATATCTTTTTTATTTTTTTATTTTACTGAAAGTGCTGCTCCTCTATGCGCTCGCTGAACACAGCAGATGGAGAGGCTTGCGCTAGTACTGCAGCAATAGAGAATCTCAGAGACTAAATAATGATTGCCCAAAAAGTCGCTAGATTTATTGCTAGTCACTTTTTCGGAAAAAAAAGTCGCTAAATCTAACGACAAAAGACGCCAAGTTAGCAACTCCACTGCCCACCGGACCGGCTTCAACTGTCTCGCAATTGTTGATAGACTATTATTTGTGAGGTATAACCAAGACATTGAGCAAGTCTGCAGAGTGCTGAATATAGAGAGGCTGTGTGGCAGCTGTATCAGAGCCAGCCAAAGTAGCGCATTTTAAAATAAAATGGACTTTAATCAAACCACGGATCCGTGGTAAGTTTTGTGATCCGTCTCACCACTGGTGTATTAGTACTGATCACTTTGGTGGGGGGGGGGGTGAAATTAATTAAGCAGAGGCAGGGATACATTGACCAGAAAGGGGGAAAGCCCACGCATCCCCCCCTGGCAAGGGATGGGTGTTTACGGTTAATATTACATTCGAATATTTGAGCTCACAAAAAAACGAATATTTGAATATTCGTTTATTTAAATTAAGTTTAATAAGACAGACGTTATTTTTCAGCAACATTTATTGTTTCCGTCATTTTTAACAAGCTTACACACAATAAGCTTGAACATTACACATCGTGTTTTTTTGCTGGAAACCTTTAACAATGCAAACAAACAAAAGTACAGATTAAAAGCAAAAAAAAAAACATAAGTAAAAAAAAAAAAAAAGTGAACAAAGAAAAAACGTAAAGCAGCCTGCAGCAATTAGGCTATTGTAGAACATTGCCTACACCTAACTTTGAATCTTTTAAACTGTCAGCAAATCTTTTCTGTTTTTTTTTTTCTATTGTTTTACATGTTCTTGTTAAGACAATCAGGCATGTAAAGATGATCAGGGGAAAGTCTGCTCTTTAGTCTGGTAACAATAAGGCCGACCGCAGAGAAAACACACTCTGACGGCACAGACGTTGTCAGGACTCACAAATAACTGTGTGCTAAACGAATAAGTTTTGTGAAGCACTTCATGTTTTCGTTTCATCCACTGAATGGGATCCTCATCTGGTGGAATACATGGCTCCAGCAAGAATTGTTCCCACTCGTCTCGGCTGGACTCTCTGTAATCATCGCTGAAGAACTGGCACAGCATTCTCCGACAAGTGGGCATTGCATCCTCTTCATCGTTGTTGACGCACCACTCGCATCAGGGAAAATGCTCTGATAATGTTCAAAATAGTTTTTTTTCCTTACTTCTCTCATGTTTTCATCGAGAAACCAGAGATGCTTGTGCTGTTTTTTCCAGGCGCGTCCGCACCGCATCGAGTTAAAAACATCTCAACTTTTCAGAATGCTGCAAGCTCACCACGGATCATGTGACAAGAACTAACCAATCAGCTTCATCCTTTCTCGAAACAATGTTGAAAGCTCAGCCAAGATGAAGGAACAGCTGATCATAGCTGTATATGTGTGACCTTTGGTTAATCTGGCCCGGTTTGCCCCATTCTTCCACAGCACTCACACACACTCAGATTGTGGATGATATTTTACTTTATTTCCCTGCACACAGAGCAGTGGAAAGAAGAGAATTGTGAGTCACGCTAATACAGCTCCATCCACAGCAGTTCCCTCTAGCTCTGCTGTTCTCAGTATAACGGTTTACTCAAATTGTTGTACTTAAAACAACAAAAGTAAAACACATTTTGAAATGTAATTTCTCCAGGAAATTATACACACTTTTTCCAATACTCTTTCTAGATGTAATGTTTTGTGATCATATAATATACAGAGTACAAAATAATCATCCATTGTACGGTAACAGTAGAATAAAATTGAATGGAAAACTAAGTAAAACAATGAATTGAGAGCTCTACAAAATACAGTTTACAATAAACATTCTAAACATATGTAAATTCTTAAATGCTTTATGAAAATTACCTGCACACAGAGCAGTGGAAAGAAGAGAATTGTGAGTCACGCTAATACAGCTCCATCTGTTTGAGAAATGATTTCAGTTTTTTTTAGAGAGCACATGGAAAAAATGGCGCACATTAAAAGAGTTCGTGCAAACAGACATAAAACTATCAAATTACCCAAAAATACGAACAGAAAACACACTCAAAAATCAATTAATGTCCACTGTGTGCAATCCCTAACATACATCTCCTAACATTCAATATAAAACCAGTATTTTTACTTTTAATGTGGAGCTGCAACAGAAACGACTCACCCACAGCAGTTCCCTCTAGCTCTGCTGCAGTTCATTCGAACTCCGTGCGCTATAGCGCCACCAGCGCAGCCAATAGGAAGCGCGATCACATTACAGCAGGATTTAATTAAAGAACCCTCATCTATAATATTTATCCCGTTACATATGGATTGCCATTTTGAAATAAATTTAGTAGCAGAGCAACTGAAAGCGATTTTTTTTGTGCTGCAAATCCATTTATCCTTCTTATCTGTCTTCATGGAGAGAGTGCGTTGTTACGACCGCTAGGGGTCAGCCGTAACAGGAAAAGGAAGAGAGTCTGAACCAGAGAGAGGTTGAATAAACAATAATTTATTTACAAGTTGGGACTTAGCGTCAGGGGCAGACAAGGCCAAAATAACAAACAAAAAATCCTCTTTGTTAACCCTCTACACTTCCTAAATCAAAATTAAAGAAACCAAAAGAAATAAAATACAGATTCAACTGACCTGACTCCCTAAACCCAAAACAATGTGAAAAGTGATATCAAAATAAAATGGCGTCTAACCCCCTACGTCCCTCAACTTAACAAAAACTAAGATCAACAAAATGTTTACAAGATATATATATACACACAAGTTAACAGCAAACAATTTACAATCAGAATCCAAAATCGTAGTCAATCAGGCATAGGTCAAGTTAACCGGGAATATCACAGAATTTAAACAAAAATAAGACAATACAATATAATTATCACAGAACACAATCTTATTCACCAACACACTATCTCTCTGGTAAGACACTCAAATTCAAACAAACAACAACAACAACAACAACAACAAGGCAAACAGCAAACTATGGAGTCACACGCGATGGCACAATCATCGCCTCTATTGAGTGTTTGGGGCAGTCCTTATATCTGGATTAGGTGAAGAGGAGAACCAATCGCAGCCTCCAATTAATTATCTCCAGGAACCGCCCATCTGAAACAAACATGCACAGAGAACACAAGAGGGCAGAATGGAAACAACCAACAAATGACTTTTGCTCATAACAGCATCATTGTTGCTTAGCAATGGCAGACGCCTCAGGAGCGCTTCTGCCTTAGCGCTTTCAGTAGCAGGTGCGCGCCTATCGTTTTCCGTGCATTTTTAGGCGTGATATATGAACGGCCCCTTATTCATTCATTAATTATTTATTGTGAACTTTTTTTTTGTTGCGAAATTGAAATATAATTTTTATTTATCGAATAATTAAAGGAGAAGAACTAATATTCGAATGTTCGACTATCTGTGCACACCCCTAATATATATAGGCCTTATATTTATTTACTGTTTAATAACAATAGCATGCTTTTGTCCTTTGTGTAAATGTCTTCTTTTAATTTTTGATGTGTAGGCTAGACTGTATCATAATAATATCCTACCTTTTGAAATTAACTCAGTGTAAAAATTTTGTTATTGTTGTTTTACTTCCTCCTTTTATCTCATTTTACATTTATATACATTTTGCAATCCCTCCCTTTACGCCACCTGGCGGTAGTTTCGCGAATGATTTTAACACGCGACTGACTTGCAGTTAACGCGGTGGCAGTAATACCCATTTAGGTTTTCCACCTACTGTATATATATATATACAGTATTGTTCAAAATAATAGCAGTACAATGTGACTAACCAGAATAATCAAGGTTTTTAGTATATTTTTTATTGCTACGTGGCAAACAAGTTACCAGTAGGTTCAGTAGATTGTCAGAAAACAAACAAGACCCAGCATTCATGATATGCACGCTCTTAAGGCTGTGCAATTGGGCAATTAGTTGAAAGGGGTGTGTTCAAAAAAATAGCAGTGTCTACCTTTGACTGTACAAATTTAGCAATCCTGTGAATCACTAATCTAATATTTAGTTGTATGACCACAGTTTTTTAAAACTGCTTGACATCTGTGTGGCATGGAGTCAACCAACTTGTGGCACCTCTCAGCTGTTATTCCACTCCATGATTCTTTAACAACATTCCACAATTCATTCACATTTCTTGGTTTTGCTTCAGAAACAGCATTTTTGATATCACCCCACAAGTTCTCAATTGGATTAAGGTCTGGAGATTGGGCTGGCCACTCCATAACATTAATTTTGTTGGTTTGGAACCAAGACTTTGCCCGTTTACTAGTGTGTTTTGGGTCATTGTATTGTTGAAACAACCATTTCAAGGGCATGTCCTCTTCAGCATAGGGCAACATGACCTCTTCAAGTATTTTAACATATGCAAACTGATCCATGATCCCTGGTATGCGATAAATAGGCCCAACACCATAGTAGGAGAAACATGCCCATATCATGATGCTTGCACCTCCATGCTTCACTGTCTTCACTGTGTACTGTGGCTTGAATTCAGAGTTTGGGGGTCGTCTCACAAACTGCCTGTGGCCCTTGGACCCAAAAAGAACAATTTTACTCTCATCAGTCCACAAAATGTTCCTCCATTTCTCTTTAGGCCAGTTGATGTGTTCTTTGGCAAATTGTAACCTCTTCTGCACATGCCTTTTTTTTAACAGAGGGACTTTGCGGGGGATTCTTGAAAATAGATTAGCTTCACACAGACGTCTTCTAACTGTCACAGTACTTACAGGTAACTCCAGACTGTCTTTGATCATCCTGGAGGTGATCATTGGCTGAGCCTTTGCCATTCTGGTTATTCTTCTATCCATTTTGATGGTTGTCTTCCGTTTTCTTCCACGTCTCTCTGGTTTTGCTCTCCATTTTAAGGCATTGGAGATCATTTTAGCTGAACAGCCTATCATTTTTTGCACCTCTTTATAGGTTTTCCCCTCTCTAATCAACTTTTTAATCAAAGTACGCTGTTCTTCTGAACAATGTTTTGAATGACCCATTTTCCTCAGCTTTCAAATGCATGTTTAACAAGTGTTGGCTTCATCCTTAAATAGGGGCCACCTGATTCACACCAGT